>NC_011099.1:1800000-1979170 GCF_000003225.4 Theileria annulata | reverse complement strand
CCTAAACCCTAAAACCTAAACCCTAAAACCTAAACCCTAAAACCCTAAAACCTAAACCTAAACCCTAAACCCTAAACCCTAAACCTAAACCCTAAACCCTAAACCCTAAAAACCTAAACCCTAAACCCTAAAACCTAAACCCTAAAACCTAAACCCTAAAACCTAAACCCTAAAACCTAAAACCTAAACCCTAAACCCTAAACCCTAAACCCTAAACCCTAAAACCTAAACCCTAAACCCTAAAACCTAAACCCTAAACCCTAAAACCTAAACCCTAAACCCTAAACCCTAAACCCTAAACCCTAAAACCTAAACCCTAAAACCTAAACCCTAAACCTAAACCCTAAACCCTAAAACCTAAACCCTAAACCCCTAAACCCTAAAACCTAAACCCTAAAACCTAAAACCTAAACCCTAAACCCTAAAACCTAAACCCTAAACCCTAAACCCTAAACCCTAAAACCTAAACCTAAAACCTAAACCCTAAACCCCCTAATACCTAAATTGAATTGTGGGGCAAAATTCAAAACCCTCAAAGTTAGGGTTAAATCAACATCAAGTGGGGTAGAATCCTAAAATTGTTGGGTGGAATCTCAGATTATGGGGTGGAATCTTCATCAAATGTGGGGGTAGCATCATACACACTTGTCGGGCAAAGAACAGTTTATGTGGGGTTAAACACACATAGTCAAGGAAGCCAAGAGGATAACATGGTTGACTAAAGGTTGGACTCAAGGTTGGACAAAGGTACCTCCGGTACCTCAAAGGTGCACAGGATACCTCTAGCATACCTAGGGTAAGCTTAGCTAGTGGACTACTCACTAGGTACCTCAAGACTAGTGGCTAAAGGACTAGTAACAAAGGCACCTCAAAGTTAGGGTTAAATCAACATCAAGTGGGGTGGAATCCTAAAAATGTTGGGTGGAATCCATTATTATGGGGTAGAATCCTAAAATTGTTGGGTGGAATCTCAGATTATGGGGTGGAATCTTCATTGAATATGGGGTTGGCATCATACACACTTGTCGGGCAATGAACAGTTTATGTGGGGTCACTAATACACAGTCCTAGAATGGTCAAGGTTGGACTCAAGGTTGTACTAAGGGAGACCTAGGGATACCAGCTGACTCAAGGTTGGACAAGGGACTCAAGGTTGGACCAAGGTTGGTCATAGCTGTGACTCAGGACTACTCGGTGTTGGACTCAAGGAGACTCCAGGGTTGGTCAAGGATACTTAAGGTTGGACAAGGGATACTAGCTGTGACTCAAGGTTGGATCAAGGTGTGACTCAAGGTTGGACTCAGGTACACCAATGGTGACTCAAGGATAGCATAGCTGAACTCAGGGTTGGTAAGGTACCTATAGCTGTGACTCAAGGTTGGACTAAGGATAGCCAAGAGACACTAGCTGAGACTCAAGGGATGACTCAGGGGATAACCGATAGGGGACTCAAGGTTGGACCATGGATACCATAGCTGGGACTCAAGGTTGGACTAGGGCTACCTCTAGGTAATGCACCTGTTTGCACAGAAGTATAATATTGCACACACACATGGGTAAGCATATGGGTCAACCAACCAAGGATCCACTAAGGTACCACTGATGGTTCAAAGGTATCGAGTACCAGACTTGAGGCTTGATGGCCAAAAGTACCCATAGCTGATGTCTAATTAGTAACTGATAGCTCTATAACATATAAGTAATAAGATACCTAGACTAATATACTAACTCTATATAGTATATACCTAATTATATAACTGAAGTGACTAGATAACTATTATACTAACTCTTAGTCAAAGTACAGTGAGTAATGGACCCAGAGCACTGAGTTGTAACTGGTTGAGGTGAGTACCTATAACAGTAAGAGTAACTAAAGGACCACTTGTAGTAGCACACTTAACTAATAGAGTACTAAAAGTACTAGTACTAATAAATACAATAGCTATGGAGATATCTACGCTAACTAAGGGACTACCTCCAATAGTGAACATATAGTCATCCAAAGGATTAAGAATTTGAGAGACAACATTAACGATTGTGAAAGTGAATTAAAATGGTTAGTGCAATCGTAGTTATTTACTCAGTCTTAAGTATGTTAGTAATCACAAATTATTTGAGGACTGCATTTAGTAATAGATCCAAATTAAGGATCAGACAGATACAGGTGTGAATTTAATTGGTATTTGTGATAGTGATACTGTATTAAAGGGATATAGGTGGATAGAGGTTAAATCTGTAGATCCACAAACAGATAGTTACTGTAGTTAAGCTGGAGTTAATCAGTAGTTACTGGAGTTAAGATTCACCAGATGTTTCGGGAGTAGCCTTTGCTTGAGTCGGTTTAGTACCCAAGTCCTTAGTTTCATCAGACTGATTCTTAACGAAGAACTTGTTAGTGGCAAGACCAAGCCGAAATGACTTTATATCTGCAAAATCAGTATAATCACTGTCTTTCCAAACATCAAGATCTGAATATGTTATTTTCTTACAGGTGACTCCTTCTTTGAACTTGAATTCATAAGATAGGACAACAATACTTACTGTATAGTCAGACTTGGAGAGCTCAACATCGCCTTCACCAAAGAACTTAAGTTTAGTAATATCGGCTCTATCAGCAGTTAGATCTTGCCAAGTACCACCACACTCTTTGAATAGTCTGAATGTATTATCATCAAGCAGGATTTCCCAGTATTTAGTACTATCTATTTCCTGATGGAATATCGTGAACATGTTATTGGTAAGTAATATGGCTAGATAAATATTATTCCCTTTAAGCTTAGTCCTTACTAAGGTACCATAGATATCATTCTTAGATTCCCAAACAAGATTAGGACCATGAGATACCTTGTTGAATACGTGTCCAGACTTGGGTGTTAATGTAGTATATGAAGCACGGGTGGAGTGCTTAAAGTTATACTGAGTAGTATCCTCACTTTGCTTGATATCAAGAGCAACCTTGACACCAACCTGTTTTGTCTTATCAGAAGAGTTTGTGACAAAGAATCTGTTCTTAAGAAGATCCAGTTGGAGTGACTTTATTTCAGAGAAGTTAGTATCATCAGTATGTTTCCAAACCTCAGCATTATCATATGTAACCTTTCTGCAGTTGACAGAATCATTGAAATTGAATCCATAGGCGTAATCTTCAATGGTAACTGTATAGTCTGAATTGGTGATTACATTATCATTCTCACCAATGAATTTAAGTTTCTTAACATCTAAGCTCTCAGCAGTGAGATCTTTATCAGCCTCTTTGTATAGTATGAACATATTATTAGTCAGTAGTATTGCCATATATTTCTCAATCCCATCAATAAACATTACTTCCGTACCATAGAGATCATCCGTAGACTCCCAAATATCGGTGGTACCATGAGATACCTTACTGAATACATGGTTATCCTTAGGTGTGTATGTATGAATATCATCATTTTTAAAGTAGTCATACTGATATGTAATCTCTTTCTTCTCTATATTCAGAGAGACTTTGGTAGGTTCAGGTTTGGTAACAGTTGAAGGTGTTTCCTTAGGAGGTGAGAAGGACAATGTTTGTTGAGCTGGTAGATCACTCTCTGGAGTAGTAATTTGAGTAGATTCTTTAGGTTCTTCAGATTGAGTAGTTTGTTGAGTGGGTTCTTCAGTAGGTTCTTCAGTTTCAGGCTGGGTGGAGTCTTCAGGAGTAGTGGATTTTTGTTCAGATTCTTCGGATTGAGTACCATACCTACGAGACATCTTCTTCCACTCATTGTCTTCAAATGAGCAGAAAATATATTCGTGATCAAACCTTAGGACAAACTTGCTCTGATCACTATTGTAGGTAATTGACTTTGGATGTTCATTTGATGTTTGACTCCATACAGTATTATCATTATGCTTGATTAAAGCACAATTTAGGTTATTCAGGTCATATTCATAGACGTCATTTTCTCCGTCCCAGTTCACATTGTATTTAGATGGATTAATAAATGCATAATTTCCAGATTTGGACTTTTGGTATAGTTTGACCTCATAGCGAGCATTAGTTCTTTGAGTTCTGAAACCACTGAAAGGTTTCCATTCGTCATTAATAAATGTGGAAAAGTATACATACTTGTCTTCACATTCTACCTTAATAGTACCATTGGTAATATTAAAAACAACTGAAGTGGGAAAGTGTTCCATATGTTTTTCATAATCGTAAGCCCAAGCAGTCTTTTCGTCATATTTAACATGAGTGCACTTAACTCCGTAGTATATATTACAGGTAATGACTGGTCCAGTAACTTCCTCATGGAAGCCAGTGATAGGCTCTAACAACCCATCATCATTAGTTTCATAAAGCTTTAATTTATAGAATTCCTTATTTTTAGTAATCTTGGAAGCTTTATATCCATATACTGAGTGCCACTTATTATCATAGTATGAATAGTATGATTCATAGTGACCCTTGGACTCAACAATTAAAAATCCATTGTTTCTGTTAAAAATGATGGTTGTTGGGTAGTTATTTTCATGTTCATCATTGTCATAATTCCATGCTGAAATGTTATCATACTTGACTTCAGTGCAGTTCACATCAGGATTTAGAGTGTATGTAAGTATATTTCCATTTGGGACCATATCATAATTTGATGAGTCGAGTTCAAAAGGGTTATTGCTGTGGTATGTAGATAAAAGTTTAAGTTTACTCGAATCAAAGGCATAACTTTGAGTAGTCTTTAACTTGTTTCCAAAGGGTAATAATTTCCACAGACCATTTTCGAAGTGATATAGGTAACGGTAGTCATATCCAGATTCAACAAAAAGAAATTTCTTGTTTTTATTCAGAGAAATTTTTGTTGGATATTTATCTCCATGTTCACCGCGGTTGTATTTCCATACATCTTTGTCGTCATACTTTATACATGTACACTTAACATCATCTTGAATCTTGAAAGTGACAACATTATCGGTGTCTTCTCTATCATATTTAGATTGTTCAAGCTCAACAAGGTTTTCATCACTGTCTAATGTCAACAGTTTAAATTTATCTGGATCAAATGATTCTGTCTTGGGATTAAACCTATAACTGAATGGTAAGAGTTTCCATTCTTCGTTTTCAAATTGAAACATGTAACGATAATAATGTCCAGATTCAATCAACATAATATTTGTCTTTTTATTCAGAGTAATTCTTGGATAGTTATCTCCATGTTCATCTTGTTTGTATTCCCAAACATCTTTGTCGTCATACTTTACACAGTGACAATTTTTGGAATATCTAAAAACATAACCAACAAGAGTAGGTGTATCTTCCTTATCATACTCATTTGTTGGGATTGAAACAAGTGTATTATTTTTATCCATAGTGAAAACTTGGAGCTTATTAGTGTCGAATAATTGGGTTTTAGAAGAACTGATCTTTAGTGTATAACCATAAGGTAGTGGTTTCCACTCCTTATTCTGGTATATATATAAGTAACGGTAATGATAACCTGAATCAACAAGGACGATACTTTTCTTTTTGTTAAATACAGCGGTAGTTGGATATTTATCTTCATGTTCTGTATGTTTATATCTCCATACATATTTTTTGTCATACATAATACATGTACACTTTACATCAGTGTTAAATTTAATAGCAAGAACATTTTTGGTATCTTCTATTTCATATTGGGAAGTGTCAAGCTCGACAAGTTTATTTTGGTCATTGGGATCAGTGGTAAACAATTTAAATTTATCAAAGAAAATGCTTGATGTTTTATAACCGAATGGTAACTCTTTCCATTTCTTGTCATAATATGAATATACATATCTATAGAAATGGGATGAATCTACTATGACATAACTTTTCTTTAAATTGATTGAGACTGTGGTTGGGAAATCATCTGAATGTTCATTTTCATCATATTTCCACACCAACTGATTTTCATAGCCGACCTCATTACATTTGACAGATTTAAATTTATATGTTATAAATGATGGATGTTCTAGACTATATCTGGTATAATCAAGCTCAACAAGTTGACTGGAGTCTGGATCTGTAGTCATGAACTTCAGTTTATCAGGATCAAAGACACCTGTGGAATTATGATCATAGTTCAATTTTTCATTGGCACCTAATAATTTAAACTGACTATTTTGGAATTGAAATACGTTACGATAACTCCTAGATGACTCAACAACTAGATAGTTTCTATTCAGATTGTTAAAAAGAAGACAAGTTGGATACTTATCTCCATGTTGAATACTGTTATGTTTCCAAACCTCAGTATCATTATACTTAATACAGGTACACTTTGGATCAGAATTAAACTTGAATTCATATGAGTTGTCAACAATACTAACTGTATAATCAGTCTTGGAGAGTTCAGCGTCATTCTCACCAAGGAACTTAAGTTTAGTAATATCATGTCTCTTAGATGTTATATCCTTCCACTGACCAGATTCTTGATGGAATAATGTGAACATATTATTTGTCAGTAGAACAACTAGGAATTTAACTCCCTTGGAAACCTTAGTCCTGACCAAAGTAGCATTGACATCATCTTTGGATTCCCAGATATCAGTGGTACCTTGAGATACCTTACTAATTACATGGTCAGACTTGGGTTTGTATGTGACGACACCATTCTCGTCAGTGTAGTCAAACTGACCTGTGGACTGAGTCTTCTCAATGTCTACACTCACTGGTGTTCCCTTAGGAGGTGATACGGACGATGCTAATGGAGCAGTCTTGGCTTCAACTGGTTTGGTCTCTTGCGTCTCAAGCTCAGCCTCTTCTTTGGTTACTTGACCTCCCTTTGGTTGAGTTGGTTTGAATTCTAGATTCTTCGATTCATTTTTATAATTAAGGACATAGAAGCTGTTGGATATAAGGCCAAGTCGAAATTTCCTGATTGTTGAAAACTTAGGATCGTCGGTATCTTTCCAAACCTCGGTGTCACCTAACATTATTTTCTTACAGATAACATCATTGAACTTAAATTTATATTCAGTATCTGGTTCTTCGATATCATATTTACTATTGTCAAGCTCAACATAATCTCCACTGGTGTCAGTGGTGAGGAATTTTATTTTTTCAGGATCTATTGGATGTATCAAACGTGACTTGAAAGCGAATACACATCTAAACTGACCGGCAGAATAAGAGAATAGATAACGATAAGTTCCCGAACAATCTACCATGACAGTTTTTTCATCTATGTTGACAGTAACTAAGGTTGGGTAATTATCTTCATGATCATTATAATTATAAGACCATACTGGTAAATCATCATATTTAACAGAGACACACTTGGATCCTGGATTAAGAGCAAAAGATGTGATGGGACCCTTTACAGATTTATTAAACTGGGTGGTATCATCCATAACTGGTGTACTGAACTGATTTAGTGTGAAGATTCTCAATTTATCAGGATAAAGTGGTTGTAAATCCTGAGTTTTATAACCAGAAATACATCTCCATTCATCGTTAATATAGGTATAGTAATATTGATAATGATTTTGAGACTCTAGTAAAATAAAACTGGTGTTGGTGTTCAGAAGCATGTTAGTGGGATAATACCTTCCGTGGATGGATTTATCATATTTCCATACAGTTTTCTCGTTGTATTTAATCTCTGAACATTTAGTATTTTCAGGAAACCTATAATTTATCAAGTGTGTTAGTTCTTCAATCATTAATTTATTATCGTCTAGTTCTTTGGATTTACCATCATCATCTAAAGCTAAAAGCTTAAGTTGTTCTGAAACTACTTTAGATGCTTGTAATGCCTGAACAGTATCTGATGGAAGGGAGGTAATGTCGCGAGTTGATGGATCTGGATCATCAAGAAGTAACAGATCAAAGTCTTTATCAGTTTTATATACATATAAGATAATTTTGTTGTGTTGACCATAGTTTGCGACAACTTTACAATAATAGTTAGGACTAGTACACTCTTTCAGATCATGATCACCTTTTTTGATTTTGGAAAACTTAAACCCACTTTTAGCAGTATATACGTGATTATCATTACTTTTTATATACTCGTAATTCTCAGCGCTGTCCATATTTTTAAGATCAAGTTCTATTAAAGTTACAGGGGTTGAATCATAAGATGATTCACTCTGTTCTGATAGTCCATCAGATGTCTCAGTAGACTCTGTTGTACTTGAATCTTCTTCTTCAAATTCTTCTTTGGATTCTACTTCAATATCAGATGGTGGAATTATGCCAGGTATATTAATTTCATTTGATTCTCCATCAGGAGTTGAAACAGTTATCTTGTTGTTGAGTAGATTCAAAACGACAGATTTTAATGATCCAAATTTAGGATCATCACTATGATTCCAGATAACAGAATCTCTAAATTTGATCAGATGACATTTTGTTTCACCATCAAATTCATAACCGTATAAAAACTTTTCCAATGATACAGAATATTGGTCATCTTTAAATAGTAGATATCCTGTGGTATCACTATCGAAATAGAACATCTTAAGATCAGAAAGATTAAGCCTCGTATTACTGATGTCTTGCCAATTCTGAGAGCTAGGATCCTTGAGTAAAAGTAGAAATTTGCTGTCCACACGAAGCATGGCAAGATATTTTTTGTTACCGGAGTCCATTAATACTAACTTGTTTCCATATTCACTAGGATTTGAAGTTTTCCAAATTGTTGTCTCTGTTCCAGCGGAATCTGGTTCAACTAAACTATTGAATAAAAAGCTGGATTTAGCATTGAAAGTTTTGAATTCTCCATCAACTAAATAATCAAAGACATTGGAGCTCTGACTCTTGGTAATGTCAATAGGTATCTTATTAGAAACCTCAATCCAATTGCCATCTGAATAATTCAGATGTTTAATATCTCCATTCTCCAGGTGTAAAATTGTATTGGTGATTTTCCCTTTCTTACCTTGACCATCTACTAGGATTTTTTTGGCATATATATTGTCAATCACTCTCCAAATGATTTCATCTGAACCCAATCTTGATGATCTTATTAATTTATCAAATAATGTATTACCTAATGAAGTGTAAGTAACAAGATCACCATCTTTGGTACAATGAAATTGGTCAGTACTTTCAGCCTTGTTAAGGTCTATAGTAGCTGCCTTTAATCTGGACAATTCTTTTACTACCTTTGTTTGATCGTTCATATTCATAACATACAAATTATTTTCTATAAGATCCAAATAGGCTGCTCTCAGATCACCAAATTTTACATCGTCTTTATAATTATAGAGTAGATCATTACCAAATTTAACTAGATGAAACTTTTGTCCTTCTATTGCTCTGTATCCAAGTGATAGATGATATAGAGATAAGTTATAAGAACTGGGATCTAATTGTTCATAGACATTTGTGGTTTCATTTTTAGAGAACAATTTTATGTCATTAAAGGAATGCTTAGTATAGGTAATATCTTTAAAGGGTGAATTCTTCTTTCCAGAATAGAAAAATTGATACCTTTTGCTAACAAATAATAAGACAACATATTTTTTACCATTAGGAGCTTCTTTTAATCTAACTTTAATTGCATAATCATTTCCAGATGACTCCCATATAACTTCATCAGCACCTAATGTTTTTGGACTCATTATTTTGTTAAATCCAAAACCCTGCTTACAACTGAAGGTTTTGTAAATTCCATTATCAAAGAATTGGTATTCTGGAGTATTATTAGTATCGTTTATATTAAGTGAGGTAAGTTCAGCTGAAGTAATTTCAGTCTTTGATTTTTGTTCGGATAATTCCTGTATTACAATATCAGCAGTTTCTTCGGTAGGTTTAGGTTTTGGTTTTGGAGGTATAACTTCCTTATCCAAATCAAGTCTTTTGTTATCTTCTTCTAAGTTAGTAAGGAAGAACTTATTTGTTGACAGACCAAGATAAACACCCTTCAATAGGCCGAAATCTTCATCAGATTCATAATTATAAACGAGTTTATCGTTGTGTTTAATTTGATGGCACTCTACATTGAAAGATACACCGTATGAAAATTCATTAAAACCCATAGTATAACCACTAGAATCTAGTTCTTTATATTCACTATCATTTCGATCAAATGTGAAGAACTTGAATCCTGAAAAATTATGTCTCTGATCTGTTATGTTGTTCCAATCTTGATCTTCAGATTCTTTGTGAAATAGAATAAATTCACCGTTATTTAGTAACAAGGCTATGTGGTTATCTGATAATTTTAGTCTGACCATTTTGACATGTTTTTCGGAACCTTCCACAGATTCCCAAACAACCTCTTTTTTACTAAAGGCAGATGGCGCTGATCTTATTACTTTGTTAAATAAACAATGAGATTTAGCCTCATAAGAAGAAAATTCATTTTTCTTTACGTAATCAAACTGATCTGAACCAGTGTTTTGGATTAAATCAAGTTCAACTAAAGTTAATTGTTTTTTAGGCTCTTTTTTGGGAGTTGCCTTTTTGGTTTCCTTTGTAGGAGTAGATTCTTTAGTTTCTTCCGTAGCAGTAGGTTCTTCAGTTTCATCCTCTATAGATACTTCAATTTCTGTTACATCAGATGGAGTTTGTTTAAGAGCTTTTAATGCTTCAACGGTTTCAAAAGCGTTTTGAGGTTGATCAACGACCTCTTTCCAAGGCTCACCCTCTTTTGGTCTGTATAACATCTTTTTTCCTGATATGGTATCCAAAGTCAATACTTGTTTTCCCTTACCAAAATCTTCTAATGATATGGTTTTTTGAACATCAAAATTACATTGGATTTGCCAAATAGCAGTCCAGGTATCTATGTCTTCTCCAGTTGTCCTTATAACTCCACTAATTCCATCACCTTCTTTAGGTGTTAAGGTGGCGACACCTTTCTGATCAGTGTGTAGGGATTCACTGGTAGGCTGAGTGGACTTGAGGTCAAGATCTGACTTTTCTATCTTCTTTAGTTCATTAGACTGATTCTTAACGAAGAAACTGTTTGAAGCAAGACCTAGTGAAAATAACTTTATTTCTGAAAACTTGGGATCGTCAGAATGATTCCAAACATCAGCATCATCTAGCATGACCTTCTTACATTTGACTCCATCGTTGAATATGTAAGTAAATGATAGATCGACAATACTAACCTTGTAGTCAGCCTTGGAGAGTTCACGATCATTCTCACCAAGGAACTTAAGCTTAGTAACATCATGTCTCTTAGATGTTATATCCTTCCACTGACCAGATTCTTGATGGAATAATGTGAACATATTATTTGTCAGTAGAACAACTAGGAATTTAACTCCCTTGGAAACCTTAGTCCTGACCAAAGTAGCATTGACATCATCTTTGGATTCCCAGATATCAGTGGTACCTTGAGATACCTTACTAATTACATGACCAGACTTAGGTGTATATGTAACGACACCATTCTGATCAGCAAAGTCAAACTCATTAGTACTCTGAGTATTCTTGATATCAAGTGTTACTGGTGTTCCCTTAGTACCTGTACCAGTTGAAGGTGTTCCTTTAGGGGTAGTCTCTTGAGTGGGTTTAGTACTTGCAGAAGATGACTCAGTACCATCAGGTGTTGTTGGATTAGATTCTACACAATTCCATTGATGGAAGAATGTAATATAAAACAATAAATTTATGGTTATAATACATTTTTTCATTCAGTTTAATAATTCAACAAAATTCTCATTCTTCTGTTAAGAGAATATTACCAATGGGGAATGATATATATTCAAATATCAATATTAATAAAAATTTAATAACAAATTAGTCAATTAAAATGATTAGAATAATAATTATACCTTTCCAGTCTTTTTTAATTCATAACTATATTAATAACTCACCAAAAATGGATACTCAATCTAGTGCAAATTATTTATTCAATTAATAATTTATTTATTCAATACTTCAATTTTTACTTGTATGATTACAATATTGAATATATTATTCAATGTAATATTATATTATATTGATATAATATCACAGAAATACTCAATCGACCTCTATAGCCTATTACTAGCTCCATGTCACTACCACTAACACACACAGTATCTTTTTCAGTAGCAATTACAATCTAATACTAGTAACAGTCCTATAGTATCCTTAACATTTAGAGTACCTAATATATCTCTTAAATCTACAGTAAATATAACACTAACTAATGACAAAACATAACCATAATAATGGATACCAATGAATAATGCCAACATACATAATAAACGCTAAACCCAATATATACACCTAATATTTACTAACTCTAAGTAATCATATTACTTAATACTAAATTCAAAATATATACTATTAATATATATTTATAAACATTTTACTAAATACTAGTGAACATATACATAACCATACATTAGTATACAATAGTATATATGGATTTATTGTAGTGCCTATCAGTGAACAAAAGAGGAATTAAAATAGTTTTAATAGGAAAATAAATTTATGGTTTTATACATGTTCAAAAATCGTATATAATTTATGAATTGTGGTAAAATTGAAGTGGTCTAAATATATCAGATTGGACGTTACACCCTTAGGTCAAAGACTAGAATTTTATAAATATAAATAATTCAACAATGTTAAGTATAAGACAAGATCAAACTATTATGAGAGTTTTAATAAATTTAGACAATCTAGATACTATTCATAAAACAACTATTATCAACTACTAATATTAGTAGAGTTAAAATACATATGTATAATATATTAAAATAAAATCACACAAAGCCAAATAAGGCTTTAAATTTATAGATAATTTATTAAATAGTACACTACATTTGAGGTTAGATCCAAATAATAGATCCTGAGATTGAAATCTTATTTATAAAATAGTGAATTTCAGATTTATAGTAATTTTAAGCTTCAATTATTAAATTTTGAGTTTTAAATATAGTACAAATTTGTGAGTTTCAGTTATGTTGGTGAATAAAGGTTAGATGCAAGTTGTGAATTATCTGATGCAGAGCCTGAGTAAGAGCCAAAAACAGAACAGAAATAATGGAACCGAGAATTAAAATAAAAGCCCTGTTGTTGAGTTTGTGATTATGAGAGTTCGTAGATTACTTTAAGACTTGGATTCACTATATTCCTTTGACTGTTCATAAGTCTTGGTAGATGTATGATACCGTAAGTGAAGTTGTGGTTCATCAGACGTATAGGCCTCAGGAGTATAAACAGGGTCAGTTTCAGCTCCAGACTTGAAAATGAGCTTCTAATTATCAAAGTGCATAAATACTAATAATGAGTCACCAGTCTCAATCATGAGAGATTTTATGGACAGGTTTATATAGACAGATTTGGCAAAAAGTCTGTTATCTTGAACACTCCAAAAAATGTTTTCCTTATACTTCAATTGGGAACAATTGGAATCGTCCTTGAAAGTAAAAACATAGGTAAACCAATCAAGATATTTGATCATTTCAAATTTGGAAGCTTCCAATTGATTCAGAGAGCCATCAGAACCCTTGGTGAGGAACTTGAGGTCGTTTTCAAAGAATGATTAAAGAGAACTTCTGCAAAGAAAGTCACACGTGTTTGATGAACACTGATAAACTAGGTAAAAGTCAGACATAGTGACGAAAATCATATTGATATATATATTTAAATGAACAGATTGAGGAAGCTGACCATGGAGATTTAAGTAAGCTGAGCATGTTATTAATTATGTATGAGCCAACAAATAGCAAACTACAAATATTAAACAGAAAATTAAATGTTTTTGAAATAATATATAAGAATATACATTTCAAGATGTATATAGTAATAAACAATGAAGTGAAATGGGAAAGGCACGTGAATAATAAAAATTAAAGCAGTCATCTTAATAAAAGGCTTTAAATAATGTAATATATCCATCATAATATGTTATATCTGTTTTAATATTTAACTAGACAATTTCATATACAGAAAGGAATTAAAAGTTTATGGAATAAATAAAACAAATATATATGTAGAAAGATTATATGTAAATCAAGTAAATTCAAAATAAGATATTTATGTCAAATAAATGCTATGAAATATAAGCGATTATGACTAAAAAAGAAGACAAAAAACGATAAAGTAGGAAATATGTTAATAACAAAAACTATGAGATAAAAATTAAAAGTATCTAATAAAACTAAATAATTTTTGATTAATATAAATGCGTAGGATTTTAAAATAAATCTGAATATGTAATAACTGTACTGTTTTAATGTGAGGCAAAATAGATTGGAAAGTATAATAAATACCATATAAAAGGATAAAAATGATAGAATAATTTCTAAATGAATAGTTTTTAAATATATTTCAGCACGGGATTATAATTCATTATTTTATACAAATATTCTAATGTTCAACATGAGATATTCCTAAAATCTTCCAAGTCTTCTTAAATGGTCGTATTAATCTTTTATTCAGGTGGGATATTTATTTACAGGTCAGATCATAATTTTGTTATCTAAAAAATCTCAATTATATCTATCAACGAATAATTGTTATCGCCTCAATAATCTCAACGAAATATAACTCAAACTAAACATATTATTGATTATTTTTAAATACATTATTTGATTTATTAGAATCGGCAATACAGAATACATTGGTTATCTAACTATAGGAATTTTGAACCATTGTATTAGTTTCTAATAAGATTTAATTTATTACAAATTTATTTAGTGATTACTTATGTGAGTCCTTTATATCATTGGAACACAATTATCTTCTTTAATAGTACTCTCTGTGGACAAAGGTACCTATAAATTCCAACTAAGAACGTTGGCACTCAGAAGATCAAAGTCTTAAACATGACAATCAGTGAATTGGTAAGTAGACAGGCTCACTGGATTTACAATATAGATATAAAAATACTAATTAAGTATAAAAACCAATCATAAATATAACTACACTGAGGTAATAATATGAATACAAATTATAGTAAATTAAAATTGTCAACTTGATATTTGGTTCATAAACGAATATTCGTACTTAACTGAAAGAATCAATGTACATATTGTACAAATCTCTATTATAAAATTTAAAATTCTTTACATTAATTGACTGAAATCTGAAAAATATTGAAGTCGGATTAGATTTAAGGTTCATGGTAATAGTTTAACCAGTCCACTGGAATCATTAACACAAGCTAAGTATCAGGTTGTTTGACTACCAGAGGAAAGTTTCGTATTTACATTTTCTTCCTTTGCCTTTTTATAAACATTATCTTGGAAAATGAAATGACAACCAGTTCCTTTGTCATCAATAAGTGAGACAATGGATGGAAACTTATTATTATCAATATAGACGTTTGCTTTTACATAATGACTTTCATCTATTTTAAGATGAAAGTAATTTTTCGCATTGAGAAATATTACATTGTTGTATTTTTTATGTGGCTCATTGGGGGTTTCAAATGTGTGAACATAATGTGTATACCCTTGATGAGATGTATCTCCATTAGAGACAGTTACACTAAACCCATCCTGTTGTTTGTCATAGTAACTAGAAGTTTGATCTAACTTCAAATAAAGTGAATCAAAATTCTGATGTGCTAGTCTTCTCAAAACATCCAATGGATTAGAGGTGTTAATTGACTCTCTAAGGTATCTTTTTCTTTTATAAACATAAGCAACATCCACGGCACCTCTAAGAACAACGATTAAGGGAATGAGCTTATCTTTGGTAAGAAAGTAAGAATCTACACTTGTTAATTCTGGATCATCAAAAGTAATATCAGCACCATCCAATGCAATTAATCTAAATTTAGATTGAATACCGTCTAGCCTAAGACTGTGAGTAAACTTAAAGAATTCACTCAGTTGGACCTCATCGACGGATACCATAATATCGGCATCTGGTAATGAAGATGTAGTTGATTCTCCTGTGTAATGATAATTGGTCATTTTTGAAACATCAATTTTAAGATATTTGTAATTATGATATACCAAATATTTCAAGGTGTTTTTTAAATCAACAATAAGGTTATCCATAGAAACATAACCATTATTCTCGAGCTTATAAAATTTCTGTCTTACTGATCCATTCAAAATGACCAAAAGTGGTTTAGTCAAATGTTTATTGTGATAATATGCTTCCAATGACGAAACTTTGGTTTGGTCTACACTCAGGTTAGGTTCGTTGATAAACTTTAAAATGCTAAATGGTTTATTAACACCATCTACAGTAAGGGTATGAACACATCTCCTGAAAGGCTTAAGAGGATAATCCTCCTGACGTTTCACTGTTAATTGATTTCGGGTTTGATAACTTGAAATACCACCTTCAAAATCGTATGGATCATGTCTTGCTAGATTGATAGCCAGAACATTATTCACTTCAAAGTTAGCAAGTGTTAAGTAATAAGTGAACATAGAAGTGTTTGTTTGTAGATTGTAATGAGGATAACCAAAGTAGTTTAAGAAACCAAGATGTACAAACATCCTTATATAAATTGGTTTTGTTGGTTCCGGCTCCCAGAAATAAACGTATAATTTACGTATTAAGAAATGACGCATAAACCCAGTAAGACCGAGTTCTCCATATTTGAACCTGTGAACCTTGACACTGGTGAAGTCAACGGAACTATCAGTATCATTATAAATAGTGTGAATATATGCTTTGAATCCAGGGTATAGATTTGTATCGGATGAACTAGGGTCAGATTCTGGTAGAGATGAACTAGGTTCAGTCACATATACCTTATACTTACCAAATTTGTAATTCCCTGATTTTTTGGAAAAATCAATCATTGTAATATCATCCCTTAGCAAAAGGTAGTGTTCATCAAGAATATTTGTATTCAACTCTTGAACATTAATGGATTCCCATTTGTTGTTTCCTCTATGGACATAGGTCTTAAATCCAGTCTGATCTTTTAATCTAATACACAATGGTTCGTCGTATTCACCAACATAAAGCTCAAGTTCAGAAACGTTTTCACAATCGAGTTCGAAATTAGAGAGGAAATGCCTAATATGAGGTTTAAACTTCCTGTCGTTAGTGACTGAACAGCTGTACTTCTTAAAAACATCATCAACCTTATGTTTCTTAATATTCAATTCATCATCTCCTTGTATAATCTTATAAGGAGTTTCCTCAGTAGCAAGAGTAATAGCTGAAAGATCAAAAACTAAATCTTCTTTAGTGAGATTCATTTCAGGGAGAATATTGACGAAAGTTTCTTGTTCAGGTTCTTTAATCATGTAGGTAGCATCCAAATCCGAATCAAGTTCAATAGTAGGTTCAACTTCAGGTTCTTTAATCATGTAGGTAGCATCCAAATCCGAATCAAGTTCAGTATCAGTAGTAGAATCAACTTCTGGTTCAGGTTCAGAAATTTTTGTAGGTATTTCTAGATCATTTGGATTGATTGAATCATCTCCATTTGCAAATGGGAATGGACCTATTGATAGAAGTTGTCCCTTGGGAGAATAGTGATGAAAGTCTTCATCATGCCAAATTGTTACGAAGTCACCTGAATCTTGATTATTGAAAACCGTGAAACCAGAAATAGGTTCAACTTTTAAAAAGTTGACCTCATTGGATTCAACAACAAATTTCTGTATCATGAGAGGTTGTTGATATGTGTGAGTCCATCCAGTGAGTTTGGCTGTAGGAAATTCATGCTCAATGCTATTAACATTAGCATTATATGTGCCCACGGAATAGTTCTCTGTTTTAAGAATGTTTACGTCAATAACATCGAGATTGCCTTTAAGTTTCAAGTCAGAATCATTTTCTAAGTGGAAGGACCAAATAATTTCAGTGCTAGGAGTATCAACTTTAGCCTTTTTATTCCTATAAATCAATCCAACAGACAAACAGATGATTGAGATAGCTACAAATCCAACGACTAATGATGCGATAATAGAAACTTTTCCCATAAAGGTTGATAACCTAACTCAGTTGAAAATCATTTAATCAGTTTAATATACAATCAAGCTGTGATTAAGTATAAAATTATCTATAAGCTTATTGTCAACAATATGCTTGAATGCAAGTTGATTTGTCGTTAAAATAACCGTTTTTGAATATGCGATGGGGAGATTCCTTTCTCAAAATGCTACAAGCATTTCCTCTCTATCTACTTTATTGAATAAATTCTTTTATAATCATCTTATATTTAATACCAATTTACTATGTTATTTTCGTGCTAACATTTCTCCATACTCCTATTATACTAATCTATGGCTCTCTTACCTATTACACCTTAATTATGTTACATCACCAAATTACACATTTTTTCTACACAAATTGATTCATTTACTTTTTTGTTTTATATTTTAACAAAAATTCACTTCACATTCATTTTAATGCTTGTACATTCACTTCAATTCACATCAAAAACATCCAACTTATTTCTTTCATTTATTAACATTTGAATCGCATATTCATAATCTAACACATCCAATCACTAGATCATTTGATAAACCAGATATTTTTTTCTAATAAATTTGTATGTATAATCAACCTTGTATATTATAGTATATTAAAATCCCAATTCATAATTAATTAAACATACGCTCACAAACCAGATTATTCTTATATAGATACTTATGCTTTAATCTGGTTCTGTGCCACGCTAAGTTATTTCCACATTTGCAACTAGTATCTGTCAACCCTGTGTTACCGTTATTATACCAACTGATCATCTAAATTAATATACCATAAAAGTCATATCTAACTATACTCAATTTTGAACCATTGTATTAGTTTCTAATATTAGATTTAATGTATATTAACCAATTTTTAATTTAGTGATTAGTTATTTAAGGGATTAGTTTGTGATTAGTATTATTGCCTATAATAACTTGTTTCACATAACTAACTCATTATCTTTTATACTCTTATCAACATCACTAATTATATCCTTATCGTCTCAGTATAATTATCCATTTCCTCATTATTTCTTTTCTCACTCTATACTATTAACAAAAGCACCTTCCAATGAATATATAGTCGAAAGTCGACAAAGGAGAAATAGGAATAGATGGTGGAATTAAAAACAACAATTCGTAGATATAAATCAAGGGAGGGATTCAAATTAGTCGAGTATGTGACTCACCAACAAGCTAATTGGGCCAGACTGGGGATAATAGTAGGGTTGACATTGCTGATATTAATTGGTATACAGTATAAGAAGGTCAGAAGAAGAATATGGGTGCGAAGTTAAAGAAACAGTGATGTTGATAAGAGTATAAAAGATAATGAGTTAGTTATGTGAAACAAGTTATTATAGGCAATAATACTAATCACAAACTAATCCCTTAAATAACTAATCACTAAATTAAAAATTGGTTAATATACATTAAATCTAATATTAGAAACTAATACAATGGTTCAAAATTGAGTATAGTTAGATATGACTTTTATGGTATATTAATTTAGATGATCAGTTGGTATAATAATAACGGTAACACAGGGTTGACAGATACTAGTTGCAAATGTGGAAATAACTTAGCGTGGCACAGAACCAGATTAAAGCATAAGTATCTATATAAGAATAATCTGGTTTGTGAGCGTATGTTTAATTAATTATGAATTGGGATTTTAATATACTATAATATACAAGGTTGATTATACATACAAATTTATTAGAAAAAAATATCTGGTTTATCAAATGATCTAGTGATTGGATGTGTTAGATTATGAATATGCGATTCAAATGTTAATAAATGAAAGAAATAAGTTGGATGTTTTTGATGTGAATTGAAGTGAATGTACAAGCATTAAAATGAATGTGAAGTGAATTTTTGTTAAAATATAAAACAAAAAAGTAAATGAATCAATTTGTGTAGAAAAAATGTGTAATTTGGTGATGTAACATAATTAAGGTGTAATAGGTAAGAGAGCCATAGATTAGTATAATAGGAGTATGGAGAAATGTTAGCACGAAAATAACATAGTAAATTGGTATTAAATATAAGATGATTATAAAAGAATTTATTCAATAAAGTAGATAGAGCAGAAATGCTTGTAGCATTTTGAGAAAGGAATCTCCCCATCGCATATTCAAAAACGGTTATTTTAACGACAAATCAACTTGCATTCAAGCATATTGTTGACAATAAGCTTATAGATAATTTTATACTTAATCACAGCTTGATTGTATATTAAACTGATTAAATGATTTTCAACTGAGTTAGGTTATCAACCTTTATGGGAAAAGTTTCTATTATCGCATCATTAGTCGTTGGATTTGTAGCTATCTCAATCATCTGTTTGTCTGTTGGATTGATTTATAGGAATAAAAAGGCTAAAGTTGATACTCCTAGCACTGAAATTATTTGGTCCTTCCACTTAGAAAATGATTCTGACTTGAAACTTAAAGGCAATCTCGATGTTATTGACGTAAACATTCTTAAAACAGAGAACTATTCCGTGGGCACATATAATGCTAATGTTAATAGCATTGAGCATGAATTTCCTACAGCCAAACTCACTGGATGGACTCACACATATCAACAACCTCTCATGATACAGAAATTTGTTGTTGAATCCAATGAGGTCAACTTTTTAAAAGTTGAACCTATTTCTGGTTTCACGGTTTTCAATAATCAAGATTCAGGTGACTTCGTAACAATTTGGCATGATGAAGACTTTCATCACTATTCTCCCAAGGGACAACTTCTATCAATAGGTCCATTCCCATTTGCAAATGGAGATGATTCAATCAATCCAAATGATCTAGAAATACCTACAAAAATTTCTAAACCTGAATCAGAAGTTGATTCTACTGATACTGAACTTGATTCGGATTTGGATGCTACCTACATGATTAAAGAACCTGAAGTTGAACCTACTATTGAACTTGATTCGGATTTGGATGCTACCTACATGATTAAAGAACCTGAACCTAAACCACTTCTCAATAATATGTATCCAGATGTATTAACAACTGGTTGGACTCTTGATGAATTGGATAAATCTAAAAAACCTGATGATGTTAGTTTTGATACTGCTGCTGGATTTCCTTCTGGTTGGCATGATAATAGTGATATAGTTGAACATAAACCTGAACCTAAACCACAAACTAAACCTGAACCTAAACCACTTCTCAATAATCTGTATCCAGATGTATTAACAACTGGTTGGACTCTTGATGAATTAGATAAATCTAAAAAACCTGAACCTAAACCACTTCTCAATAATATGTATCCAGATGTATTAACAACTGGATGGACTCTTGATGAATTAGATAAATCTAAAAAACCTGAACCTAAACCTGATGATGTTAGTTTTGATACTGCTGCTGGATTTCCTTCTGGTTGGCATGATAATAGTGATATAGTTGAACATAAACCTGAACCTAAACCACAAACTAAACCTGAACCTAAACCACTTCTCAATAATCTGTATCCAGATGTATTAACAACTGGTTGGACTCTTGATGAATTAGATAAATCTAAAAAACCTGAACCTAAACCACTTCTCAATAATATGTATCCAGATGTATTAACAACTGGTTGGACTCTTGATGAATTAGATAAATCTAAAAAACCTGAACCTAAACCTGAAGATGTTAGTTTTGATACTGCTGCTGGATTTCCTTCTGGATGGCATGATAATAGTGATATAGTTGAACATAAACCTGAACCTAAACCACTTCTCAATAATATGTATCCAGATGTATTAACAACTGGTTGGACTCTTGATGAATTAGATAAATCTAAAAAACCTGAACCTAAACCTGATGATGTTAGTTTTGATACTGCTAATGGATTTCCTTCTGGATGGCATGATAATAGTGATATAGTTGAACATAAACCTGAACCTAAACCTGAAGATGTTAGTTTTGATACTGCTAGTGGATTTCCTTCTGGATGGCATGATAATAGTGATATAGTTGAACATAAACCTGAACCTAAACCACTTCTCAATAATCTGTATCCAGATGTATTAACAACTGGATGGACTCTTGATGAATTAGATAAATCTAAAAAACCTGAACCTAAACCACTTCTCAATAATATGTATCCAGATGTATTAACAACTGGATGGACTCTTGATGAATTAGATAAATCTAAAAAACCTGAACCTAAACCACTTCTCAATAATATGTATCCAGATGTATTAACAACTGGATGGGATGCTAACTACATGATTAAAGAACCTGAACAAGAAACTTTCGTCAATATTCTCCCTGAAATGAATCTCACTAAAGAAGATTTAGTTTTTGATCTTTCAGCTATTACTCTTGCTACTGAGGAAACTCCTTATAAGATTATACAAGGAAATGATGAATTGAATATTAAGAAGCACAAGGTTGATGATGTTTTTAAGAAGTACAGCTGTTCAGTCACTAACGACAGGACATTTAAACCTCATATTAGGCATTTCCTCTCTAATTTCGAACTCGATTGTGAAAACGTTTCTGAACTTGAGCTTTATGTTGGTGAATACGACGAACCATTGTGTATTAGATTAAAAGATCAGACTGGATTTAAGACCTATGTCCATAAAGGAAACAACAAATGGGAATCCATTAATGTTCAAGAGTTGAATACAAATATTCTTGATGAACACTACCTTTTGCTAAGGGATGATATTACAATGATTGATTTTTCCAAAAAATCAGGGAATTACAAATTTGGTAAGTATAAGGTATATGTGACTGAACCTAGTTCATCTCTACCAGAATCTGACCCTAGTTCATCCGATACAAATCTATACCCTGGATTCAAAGCATATATTCACACTATTTATAATGATACTGGTAGCACCGTTGACTTCGCCAGTGTCAGGGTCCACAGGTTCAAATATGGAAGGGACTCTCTTACTGGGTTTATGCGTCATTTCTTAATACGTAAATTATTTGTTTATTTCTGGGAGCCGGAATCAGCAAAACCAATTTATATAAGGATGTTTGCACATCTTGGTTTCTTAAACTACTTTGGTTATCCTCATTACAATCTACAAACAGACACTTCTATGTTCACTTATTACTTAACACTTGCTAACTTTGAAGTGAATAATGTTCTGGCTATCAATCTAGCAAGACATGATCCATACGATTTTGAAGGTGGTATTTCAAGTTATCAAACCCGAAATCAATTAACAGTGAAACGTCAGGAGGATTATCCTCTTAAGCCTTTCAGGAGATGTGTTCATACCCTTACTGTAGATGGTGTTAATAAACCATTTAGCATTTTAAAGTTTATCAACGAACCTAACCTGAGTGTAGACCAAACCAAAGTTTCGTCATTGGAAGCATATTATCACAATAAACATTTGACTAAACCACTTTTGGTCATTTTGAATGGATCAGTAAGACAGAAATTTTATAAGCTCGAGAATAATGGTTATGTTTCTATGGATAACCTTATTGTTGATTTAAAAAACACCTTGAAATATTTGGTATATCATAATTACAAATATCTTAAAATTGATGTTTCAAAAATGACCAATTATCATTACACAGGAGAATCAACTACATCTTCATTACCAGATGCCGATATTATGGTATCCGTCGATGAGGTCCAACTGAGTGAATTCTTTAAGTTTACTCACAGTCTTAGGCTAGACGGTATTCAATCTAAATTTAGATTAATTGCATTGGATGGTGCTGATATTACTTTTGATGATCCAGAATTAACAAGTGTAGATTCTTACTTTCTTACCAAAGATAAGCTCATTCCCTTAATCGTTGTTCTTAGAGGTGCCGTGGATGTTGCTTATGTTTATAAAAGAAAAAGATACCTTAGAGAGTCAATTAACACCTCTAATCCATTGGATGTTTTGAGAAGACTAGCACATCAGAATTTTGATTCACTTTATTTGAAGTTAGATCAAACTTCTAGTTACTATGACAAACAACAGGATGGGTTTAGTGTAACTGTCTCTAATGGAGATACATCTCATCAAGGGTATACACATTATGTTCACACATTTGAAACCCCCAATGAGCCACATAAAAAATACAACAATGTAATATTTCTCAATGCGAAAAATTACTTTCATCTTAAAATAGATGAAAGTCATTATGTAAAAGCAAACGTCTATATTGATAATAATAAGTTTCCATCCATTGTCTCACTTATTGATGACAAAGGAACTGGTTGTCATTTCATTTTCCAAAATAATGTTTATAAAAAGGCAAAGGAAGAAAATGTAAATACAAAACTTTCCTCTGGTGTCAAACAACCTGATACTTAGCTTGAGTTAACCATTCCAGTGGACTGTTTAAATTTGATTACCATGAACCTTAAATCTAATCCGACTTCAATATTTTTCAGATTTCATCAGTCAATTAATGTAAAGAATTTTAAATTTTATAATAAAGATTTGTACAATATGTACATTGATTCTTTCAGTTAAGTACGAATATTCGTTTATGAACCAAATATCAAGTTGACAATTTTAATTTACTATAATTTGTATTCATATTATTACCTCAGTGTAGTTATATTTATGATTGGTTTTTATACTTAATTAGTATTTTTATATCTATATTGTAAATCCAGTGAGCCTGTCTACTTACCAATTCACTGATTGTCATGTTTAAGACTTTGATCTTCTGAGTGCCAACGTTCTTAGTTGGAATTTATAGGTACCTTTGTCCACAGAGAGTACTATTAAAGAAGATAATTGTGTTCCAATGATATAAAGGACTCACATAAGTAATCACTAAATAAATTTGTAATAAATTAAATCTTATTAGAAACTAATACAATGGTTCAAAATTCCTATAGTTAGATAACCAATGTATTCTGTATTGCCGATTCTAATAAATCAAATAATGTATTTAAAAATAATCAATAATATTTTTAGTATGATTATCATCTTAGAATAAGTCATTTCTTAATACCAAAATATTATGAATCTGTTTCAACTCTAAACAAACCATTGAATTAAACTATCAACATATATTAACTATGTAAACTATTCTGTGATACGATATTAAAATGTTATGAAAGTCTTTATATTCTTAGATTCTTGAAAATACTTAAATATGTGATTAAGTGTAATTTCTTAACTTAATTATCTTTATTATTTCCCAGGCTTATCGAACATATATTTATATTCATTATGTTTTTTAGCAATTACGCTAATATGACTTTCGAATTTAGCCAAAAAATCTCCTTTAAGATTAATATAAACTGATAACAATCTATTTTCATTAGGTTTTTTCTCCCAAACTAGTTTATTGTTAGCTATGATTTTAACACAAGGTATTTCTGAAAAGAAAATATATTTAAAACAACATTTGTCAGTTAAATAAAGATAATATTGTCCTTCTGATAGTTGAAATTGATTTCCTTCAGAATCTATTGAATACAGTTTAACATAGTTTGGAATTTTTCTTGCTAATATTTTCCACTGACCTTGACGTTTATTAATATAAAGAAATCCATCATCTTCAAGACGAAGAATAAAAACCTTTCTTTTTTTGTTATAAGTTAATGATAAAGGATAAGCTCTGTCAGGCCTATGATCATAAACAGTTTCAGATTTATATAATATTTGTTCAACTTTAGTAATAAAATTATATTTCATTGAATTATTATCGTCCCATATACGATTGTAGTCTAGTTCAGTCATTGGAAAGAAATTACCTAGATGATCCTTCTTCATAAAAATAATTTCTTTACTTTTTTTTACGTCTTCAACTTCATGTTTTTCTCTATGATGGATTGATAATGATTGTTTTATTTTCTCATCCTCAGTTACATGAGTTGTAATTCTTTGTGAACTATATGAGTCATAAACAATATGCCCAAGTCCATGTTCCATAATATTATCAGAAACTACTGTATCACCAGATTTTTGATCTTCTTCAATTAATGTTTCCAATTCTCTTACAACTAGATCATAGTTATCATCATCACTATCATCATCTTCACCTCCAGACGGCTGATAAACATCTTGATCTGCACAGTTTACAAATTTAACTATTATTATTATTATTATATATGTGTATGATATATATTTAATCATTATACATTTGATTCAACTTAATTATATGGGGGATCTTGAAATTAAGAATTTATAAAATTATGTTGATATATTAATCAAATAATTATCTTATTTATTACATAAATCAATATTAAAACATAATACTACAACAATAAATAAAATAATAATTTTTTAAAAAATATACAAATTAATCTGTAGTGTTTAATGTGTATATTATTTTAATAGAAATAGACTAAATTGAATCCTAGTAGAATTTAATCAGGTCATAGAGATTCATACCTTCAGATATAAATTCTTCAGAATATTTCATTACCATAAATCCACATATACGTGAGATGCCAAAACTGTACCATTCAGTATAATTGATGAATTTGTTGGATAAAGATATTTATATCCACACCTCAAATATCCAATAATTATCAGTATAATAATCGTTAATATTATATAAAAATCCATTTAAGAATGAGATATTCTCATTAACTAATGGACATATTAGAATAATTAATGTCTTTATGTTTTAAAATTATGATAAATTATCTTAGAATGAGTCTATAAATTAAAATATATCACTTCAATCATGTGTAAAACTATTATTTTATAAAATTTGATAAATATCTTTAAATATTCAAAAATTTTATTAAAGTTATTTTTACATTGGTTAATAATATATAAATTTAACTTTATAAGATAAAATTTACGAGTCTGTATACATTTTTTATTTTATTAACGAATGAATTTTCTATATTTCCCATCCCTTTTTATATACCGTACTCTGTAGCCATTAAAACAAATTTGAATGCTTAAATTACTTCTAATACTCAATGCTAATGGATATCCTTCATCATCAGTTTTTTCCCATACTAATTTTCCTTTATACATAATTTTGGTACATTTTGTATGTTTATAAAAATCAACTGTAATTGATGGGCGATCACTAATTTTAGCATTATAATATTCTTCAGTAAGCTTAATTTCATTTCCCTCAGAATCTATAGTATATACACTGAGACATTTTGCAAAATTTTCATATTTTACTTTCCAACTAGATTTACGATTTTCAACTAAATAGTATCCATTAGGAGATATAAGAATGAACACATCCCTTGATTTATAATGTGTTATTGATGTACAATATTTATTTTCAGGTTTATGTTCGAAAATAATTATATCATCACAAAGTAATTGTTCAAGATTTGCTTTAAGTCTATACCTTGTAATTGATGAATTGATATATTTTATTACGAAGTCTCTTAAATGCATCTTTACTAATTTACCTTCCTCATTCAGTTTCATAAATGTTATTGTTTTACATTTCTTCATTATTTCAGTAGATTCTCCTGGTTCCTTAGGAGGTTCTTCTTCCTCTGGTTCTCCTTCATCTCCATCTCCTTCTTCATCTGATCCAATTTCTACTGGAATAGTTTCTGGTTCTAATTCTTCAGTAGTATGTATGGGTTCAGTATGAGTAGGCTGTGTTGCTTCTTCGGTTCTTTCTTTAGAAGGTTCAGATTGAGTTTGTTGTTCTTTAGTTGTTTGTTGTTCAGATTTTTCAGTAGCTGGTTCAGTAGGTTGTTTAGGTGTTGATACTTTTGATGATTCAGTTTGATTAGGTTCTGGTTGTGGTACAGGATAGTATGCTTGAGTTGTTTGTTTTTTTGTTTGTTTTGAGTCTTTAGACTTAGTTCTATTGCTTTTTCGTCTTGGTATGTCTATAGGTCTAGTAATTAATTGAGGTGCTACTGGATATGCTGGTTCATATGGTTGTGTTATAGGTATATATGGTTGATAAATTGGTTGATGTTGTGGAATAGGTTGTGGCTGAGGAATAAATTGATATCCCTGGTATTCCTGATATTGAATTTCAGGATATTGTTGATAAGGTATTTGCTGAAACTCAGGTTGATATTGTAAGTATATTGGTTGATAACCATGTTGACTAGGCTGATACTGTTCATAAGGTGTTGGTTGTATAGGCAGTTGATACACTGGATAATATCCTGGATCTGGTTGTTGTCCTACTATATAATATACTGGAGGTTGTTGAGTAGGTTGGATAGGAGTAGGCTGATGAACTTGAGGTTCTTCAGTAGTTTCATGTTCAGGTTCCTCATGAGTTTCAATTATTTCTTCAGTAGTAGTTTCTTCTTGAGTTTCATGAGTTTCAATCTGAGTAGTTTCACTAGTTTCTGTTACCTGAAAATTATCTTCTTCATCAGAATCATTATAATCTACTAATGATAATCCTCCAATTTTGGGAAGATTATCTTCATTAGAGTTAGAACCCTGTGTGTCAGTAGGTTTATCAGAACATCCAGAATATCCAATTAATAGTAATATTAATATGTATGTGTATGCAAAACATATATACATTATTTATTAAATTATTACACATTAATTTATTAATGGGGGATCTGAAAATATTATAATTGAACAATATATTAATTTTATTAATATAAATTTAAGTCATAAATTTTGACATAACAATAAATATAATATATCAATAGATTTTATAATAATAAAATATATGTTCATAAAACATTTTAAATATATAATAAAATAACTAATATATATAATGATATATATATTAAATTTACAGTATTATTATTAATAAATTCATAATTTATTTAATATTCATTAAAACCTTCTTTATTGGTTTAATATATAATCCCTTAAATTGTCCTCTAACAATAGAATATACCGAAACATAATTATCATAATGTATAACTACATTCGTTTTGGATGTAACAGATACTGCATTTGGAAATGGTTCATCATCAGTTTTTTCCCAAACTAACTTTTGATTAAATATGATTTTAGTACAGTATACTCCTTTTTTAAATGTATATTTAAATGAACCTTTGCTTGCTATATCAATATAATAGTGTTCACTACTCAACAACAGGTCATTTCCTTGTGAATCATGAGTATACAGTTTAATATAATCCTCAACTTTCATTGCAAATGTTCTCCACTGACCTTTACGTTTATTAATATAAAGAAATGAACCATCTTCAAGATTAATGGCAAAAAATTTACTTTTTTTGTTGTAAGTTAATGATGTACAATATGGTTTTCCAGGTTTATGAATATAAACTGTATCATCGTTAAAAATTAGTTGTTCAACGTTTGCTTTAAATAAATATTTAGTCACAAACATATTGGTAAATAATATTTTGAAATCATTTTCAGCCATTGGAACCAAGTCGCCTTTTTTAGTTTTTTTATAGAATTTTATAAAGTCCAATTCTTTTTGTTTTTTTAATACTTTATCTTTTGCAGCAGAAGTTAATTTATCTGCTAATTGATCATATTCTTTAAGTATTTCTGAAGGTTCTCTTATTGGTGTAGGTTCAAGTCCTGAATGAGTAGTAGGTCCATATGGTTGTGTAGTAGGTTGAGTTGGATAATAGGGTTGATATGGATGATATGGATCGTAATCAGTAGGTTGTTCTGGAGGTTGTATACGAGAAGGTTGAATTGGATGTTGATATGGTTGATATGGGTAGTATCCTGGATACTGTGGTGGCTCTGGTTGTGCTTGTGGAGGCTGATAAGGTAGAACTAGTGGTGGTTGAGGAGGTGGTCCATAATATGGTTGTGGCTGTTGTGGATGTTGAGTAGGTTCAGTGAGTTGTTGTTGTTGTTGTGTAGGTTGATATCCTGGATGTGTTGGTTGAGTTTCTTGTACAGGTTGTTGCAGTGTTGGTTGATATGGAGGATATCCTTGTTGATAAGGACCATATTGTGGAGGCTGATATGGTGGATGTGTAGGTGGTAATGGTACATATCCTGGATAATATGGTTGTGGATGAGGTGGAGGTTGAGGTAATATTATAGGTTGTTGTGGATGTGGTCCTTGTACAGTTTGATATGGAGGTTGATAAGGTCCTAGTATAGGTTGAAATGGATGTGTAGGTGGTCCGGGATAATATGGTTGTTGTGTATAATATGGTTGAGGAAGTATATACTGTTGTAGAGGTTGTTGTGGATGAGGATAATGTGGTTGTGGTTGTACAGGTGGATAAGTATGTCCTCCATAATATACAGGTATATGTTGTTGATCGGGTTGTGGTTGAATTGGTTGTCCGGATTGTGTTACATCAAAGTTATCATCATCATCAGTATCATCATCTGGAGTTGAATATCTAGGATATCGATCATAACATAAAGAAGATTTAACAACAAATAATATAAATGTGTATATGAATATTACATAAATATTCATTCTATAATTTATAATTAATCCATGGGGGATCTGGAAATTAATATGATAAGATTTCATCAAATAATATTAAACTCAATAAGATTAATGTTAATAAAAATTAAATATATTTAATTAACAACACTTTAATAAATTGTTCATTTTTATATTTATAATTAGGATATGTTAATTTATTAAAATAATCTTATGGATATTTTTATGAAAAATAAATTCAAATTTAATTTTATATTATATTATATAATTAAGGAATTTTGTTTGTATTCAAGGCGATTTATAATATTTTTTATTTGGCCTAGTACTAAACAGCACAAATTTTCTACCATATCTTTTATATATTTTAACTGTATTATCGTAATAAATCATGAAATCTTCCTTGATCGTATATGATATCAACGAAGGGAATTTTTCAATAGAACTCTTCTCCCATACCTTTGTATCTTTATACAAAATTTTATAACATTGTACACCAACTTTAAATTCACATCTTATTGCTCCCGTTGAACTAAGTTCAAGCTCATAGTTTTCTGAATTTATTTCAACATCATTACCTTCAGAATCTTTTGAAAAGTATTTAACGTAGTTCGGAATTCTATGTTTTGAAGGTAACCATTTCCCGTGTCTATGCTTAAAAAATAAGAACCCATCTACTAGTTTAAGTATAAATTTATTTTCTGATATGTTATAGTTTATCAGTGTGGAATATGGATCTCCAGGCCTATGCTCATAAACACTATCATCATCACAAAGTACTTGTTCAACATCACATGTGGGCTCATATTTTGTTATATTATTATCTTCAAAGAGTATTTTGTAATCTTTTTCAGTCATTTGAACTAAATTACCATCCTCATTCTTCTTCATAAGAGTTATTGCTTTACAAAATTTAGGTTCTTTAGATACAACTTGTGTTATTTCATCACCTCCTAATCCAAATTGTCCTTGTTGATCTTTAGGTCTAAATTTAGGTCGTCGCCGAGTTATTTGTTCTGATTGTTCTTTAGGTGGAGTAGGTCCTTGAATTGGTGGTGGACGTCCATAAGGTTGATAGGGTACTTGATATCCTGGATATGGCTGATAAGTTGGTTGTTGTGGTAGATAAGGCGGATAAGGTTGATAGGGTACTTGATATCCTGGGTGTGGATAGTATTGTGGCTGTGGTTGTGGCTGTTGATGAGGTTGATATGCTTGTTGATAAGGTTGATACTGTTCATAAGGTCCTGGATAATATGGTTGAGGAGGACCATATCCTGTATAATATTGTGGTGGAATAGGATGATAAGGTTGTTGATATACTGGCTGATAATATGCCTGGGGACCTATAGGTTGTTGTTCTGGATGTGGTCCTACTAAATAATATACTATTGGATGAGGAGTTTGTTGTGGATCTGTTTGTGTTTCTACATCTTTAACAGGTTCAGTCTGAGTTCCAGTCACTCCTTCAGTTATTTCAGTAGTTTCTGTTACCTCAAAGTTATCTTCTTCATTATCACTACCATCTCCAGTAGTTATATGTGTGTTAATTGGTTTATCAGAAGAGTATACACATTTGATAAGTATCAATATAATTACACATTTATAATTTAAACATCTATCCATAATATTATTGGTTAATAATATATTCATGGGGGATCTCCAAATATTATAGTTTAAACAATATATTAATTAAATTAATTAAATAATATTTATATACAATATTATCATTACTAGATTATACATTTACTAGAAAAAATAAATTTATCAAATTATATATATTCTTTAAAAAATTAATAAAACAATATAAATTGTGTTGTAATAATATTAAGATCTATTAATATACTCTGTTAAATTATATCTTTTAAACCGAAATATTTAAATCAAGATAATCCATCCCGACTTGAATATGTTTTTCTATATATCTTATCAGATCTTTCATATATATTAAAATATCCTTTGAAAATGAGAATAATTCTCAATCTTTCAGAAACAGAAAATCCAGTTGGATATCCTTCATCAATATCAGTTTTTTCCCATACTAGTTGCTTTTTAAATACTAATTTAACACACTTTACATCTTTTGTAAATGTATACTTAAAGGTTCCTGTTGATCTAACATTAACAATATAAAACTCTTCAGCAATTTGAACGAATTTACCATTATCATTACTAGCAAAAAATTTTATATATTTTGGATATTTCCTCTTCCTTGCTATTTTCCATATTTTATTAACTAACTTTATTAATATAAAATGTTTATCATGCCTAAATATAAAATTTTCTGAACATTTATTATAAATTACAGATCTACAATAAGGATGATTAGTTAATTTCTCATAAACAATTTCACCATCACACATTACTTTATTTACTGTTTTTTCAAATATGTATTTTACCACATTTTCATTATAATATCTAACTTTATAATCTTTTTCCAAAATCATTTCAGCTAATTTACCTTCCTCATTCAGTTTCATAAATGTTATTGTTTTACATGTCCTTATTATTTCAGGTGGTTTTTTATCTTCTCCTTCTTCTTCTTCAGGTTCTTCTCCATCTCCTTCTTCTCCACTTCCCTCTTCAGGTTTATCTGGTGGCTGATCTCCATCTCCAGGTCCACTTGGAGGTTTTGGAGGTTCTTCATCTTCATCTGATTCAATTTCTACTGGAATAGTTTCTGGCTCTAATTCTTCAGTAGTATGTATTGGTTCAGTTTGAGTATTAGCTTGAGTAGATGTTTCAGCAGATGGTTCTTTAGTAGGTTCTTCAGCTTGAGTAGGTTCATCAATAGGTTCATGAGTAGTAGGTAGACTAGAGTCTTGAGTTTCAGTAGGTTCCATTGTTTGAGTAGGTTCAGTAGATTCTTTAGAGTCTTCCTGACTAGGTTCTTCAGTTGGAATTGTTTGTTGAGTTGGACCATAATTGATGGATTCAGTAGTTGGCATATAAGTTGGTCTCTGAATTATAGGTCCTGGTATTCCTCTAGGTCTAAATCTAGGAGGTCCGTAAGTAGTTAATCTTATTGGTACTTGTGGTCTAAATCTAGGAGGTCCATAAGTAGTTAATCTTATTGATGGAATTGGTTGTCGTGGAATTGGAATAGGGTGTTGATGTCCTTGTTCTGGTGGAGGTTGAATAGGTTGATAAGGTATTGGATATCCTTGATGAGGTGATTGCGGTGGTGTATGAATTGGTATTTGTTGATGTTGTGGTATTTGTGGTATAGGCTGTTGTAGTGGTGGATGTTGATAAGGTATTTGTTGTCGAGGTATTTGTGGTCCATAAGGTTGTTGTAGTGGTGGATGTTGTGGTCGAGGTATAGGTTGTAGTATAGGTATAGGTATTGGCTGTGGTATAGGTCCATAAGGCTGATGAATTGGTGGATGTTGTTGATGTTGAGGTCCATAAGGTTGTTGAATTTGTGGCTGTGGTTGAATATGTTGTTCTGGTATATGAATTTGTGGATATGGAATTGGAATTGGTATTTGAGGTTCTTGATAAGGCTGATAAGGTTGTTGAATTGGTATTGGTTGTTGTGTTCCATAATAACCTGTACCTTGAGGTGGTTGAGTTTGATAAGGTCCATAAGGTCCAGACTGATATATTGGATGTGGTTCATATGGATGGGGTATTGGTATAGTCACAGGTATTGGTGGTGGAGGTATTGGTTGTTGAATTGGTATTGGTCCATATCCTGTTCCATAGTGTTCTAGTTGTGGTCGTGGTATAGGTTGTTGTATAGGTATAGGTTGATATCCTGGATACTGATGTGCAGTATAAGGTTGAGGATGTTGAGGTTGTTGAGGTTGTGGTTCATATCCTGAATGAGTAGGTTGTTGAATTGTTGGATGTGGTTCTACTAAATAATATACTATTGGTTGAGTTGGTTGTTGTGGATCTGTTTGTGTTGCTATATCACTAACAGTTTCATTCTGAGTAGTTTCAGTTATAGTTTCATTCAGAGTAGTTTTATTTAGTCTTTCAGTAGTTTCAGATACCTCAAAATTTCCATCATCACTATCACAACTGGGTATAGGGCCTGTGTGTAGATCATCTGATTTATCAGAAGAGTATACACATTTGATAAGTATCAATATAAGTACACATTTATAATTTAAATATCTATCCATAATATTATTGGTTAATAATATAATAATGGGGGATCTCCAAATATTATAGTTTAAACAATATATTAATTAAATTAATTAAATATATTTATATACAATAAATATGATAATCATATCAAAAAATCTCCCTATTTTATTTATAATAATATTATTAAAATTTGTAAAATTTGTCATTTCATTCCATTATTATTTTTTTATAAATAAATTAAAGTAGGGCGTTAATGAAAATGTAAAATTAACAACTAATATAAATGTATATATCAATATAAATATTTATTCTATAATTTATACTTAATCCATTGTGGATCTGGTATTAATAATTATACGAACTTGACATATAAATTTAATAATTATTTATTAATTTATAATACTTGCAGATTTTGGATTAATATATATAATTTTATTAATAATATTAATAATATATTTTTATTATGAATATTTAAATCAATAAATTATTTATTTGTTAATTGTTTTCATTAATACATATTTACCATGTCTTTTTCCAAATGAAAGAATAACATTATTAAAAAATATCAAAACATTTGTGCTTAAAATATACATTACTGATGTGGGATAATTATTATCATATTTATTTTCCCAAACCACCATATTTCTAACTATAATCTTAGTACATTTACAATCATTTAATTTATATCTAATGTTTTTTTTAATATTTACTTCAACTGTATAATCATTACGTGTAAGTTCAACATCATTTCCTTCTGAATCTATAGTGTAAAATTTAATATATTCTGGTAATTTTCTCGCTTTTTTTGACCATTTAACTTTTATCCATTTTATTAAGACAAATTCACTTTCATATCCAAAAATAAAACAAGAATCAGTTTTATGATATGCCAATGATACTGGACGTGGTTCACTTGGACCACGTTTCCATACGAAACTATCATCACATCTTACAGCTTCCAGATGATTGAAATTCTTCCATTTTATAATATAACGATCTTCAATTTTTTCAAATTCTCCAGGCCATACCATTGACACAAAATGTCCACAACTATCTCTTTTAAAAAGATTAATTTTCTTACATTCTTTGACTGGATCAGCAATTCCATATACAGTTTTATCTTTAGGGTCACCAGTATATTTTTCAACTGAAGATTCTTCTTTAGATAGTTCAGGTACAGTAGATTCTTCATCATTCTCTTTTACTTCGAAATTTTCATCTTCACTGTCATTTCCATCAGTATTAGTATTACCATATTCAACAGATTCTACTGTTGGATCATCTGCTTGATCATCTGTTTCATCATCATCAATTAATTTTTCTAATTCCTTAACTATTGTATCGAAATTATTTTCTTCATCATCAGTAGGTTCAGATTCACTAGGTCCAGATTCACTAGGTCCAGATTCAGTTATAGGCTCCTGAGGTTGTGATTCAGTAGGTTCGAAATGTTGATAACCACTAGGTTGTAAAATGTGTTGTGGATTATAAATATCTGGTACTGTTTCTGGTAATGGAATCTGTTGTGGTTGATTTGGAAATTCAGAAGTTGGAACATAATAGAATATTGGCTCTTGTTCTGGAATATAATAAGGCATATATTCCAGATGAGTAATTGGAAACTGGTTATATTCTCCATCTTTATAAGGTTGATATGGAAGATATCCTTGATACTGTTGATATGGTTCAGGATAATATTGTTGAGTAGGTTGATAACTTGGTTCTGGTTCTGTAGGTTGTTCAGGTGGTGGTATATTAACTGGTTGACTAGGTTCCTGTTCATAACCAGTATAATAACCACTAGCTCCATAATCATAAAAATATTGTTCATATACATGTTGTTCATAATCAATTGGGTATTCTGATTGATGTGTAGTAGGTTGTGGAACATAATTATCATAACCTAAAACAATTGATGGATGAGTACTTTCATCAGTATGTTCTGTTATATCTGTTGGTTCGTTTGTTTCTTCATTTTCTTCATTAATAGGTTCGGTTTTATAGAAATTTTTATCCTGAGAGTGTACACATTCTATTAATATGAATATAAATATACAAAAATATATATCATATTTATTCATTATTTGAGTAATAGAGTTATGATCCATGGGGGATCTAATATGAATTCTTCCAGATTTCACCGGATTAATAATAATTTAATATTAATTATATGATTATATACATTTATATATAAAATTAGTTTTATTTTTATTATAATAGTAATTTATTTATATTATTGATTATTTAATTTAAATTAGATTAATATTTTAGTAAAATATTAAATTTACATAATGAAAATTGTAATTATTACATTCTTAAGATCATTATAATATTTTTAGATAAAATTAACAAATATTTCTTGGATTTAATGTTATTTATATTTCGTTTATATATACTTAGAATATACTAATTTATATTTACCACCTCTTTTCCCATATACAACAATATAATTTTTAAATTTTACCATCACATTCATTAATCTCGTTATAGAAATTGATAATGGAAATTCTTCTTCAGGATCCTTTTCCCATGCTAATAGATCTCTAACCATAACTTTACAACACCTTGCTCCTGTCTTTAATGAATATTTAAACGAACATTTCTCTGTTAGATCAAGATAAAAATGTTTTTTAGTTATTAAAACATCATTACCATAATAATCTTTAGTATAAAGTTTAACATAATTTAGAACATGTCTTGTACGTTTTATCCATTTCCCTTTGTAATTTTTAACTAACATAAATACATTATAAAGATCTAATACAAAAGTATTTGTTGTTCTATTATGAAGCATTGATAAAGGATAATTTTTTCCATAATAATGACTAAAGAGTACTTCATCATCACAAAGTATCAATTCAACTTCTACATATAATTTATATTTTGTTATATTATGATCTATCCATGTAATTTTGTAATCTTCTTTCATAATCATTTCAACTAATTCACCTTCCTCATTCATCTTCAAAAGTGTTATTGTATTACACCTTTTAACATCTTCATCTTCTTCTTCCTCATCATCACCTTCAGCTCCTTCTTCAGGTCCCTTTGGTGGTTGATCACCATCTCCAGGTCCACTAGGTTCCTCTTGAGGTTCTTCATCATCTGATCCAATTTCTACTGGAATAGTTTCTGGTTCTAATTCAGCTGGTTCTGTAGTTAGTTGAGTTGGTTCTTGTCGTTTTAGTATGTGTATAGGTTGTTCATATTGTGATGGTGGTTCATCTTGATGTTGATGACGTCTTGTTGGTCTATTATATTTATAACTATATTTAGGCTTTATTGTTTTAGTAGGTTCTTGTGTGGTTTCTTGTGTGGGTTCACTAGTCTCACTAGTTTGTGGTCCTGAATAACTTTGTTCATAATTTGAATATTCAGTATTATATTTATAATTCCATCTTGATAGTTGGTAATAATTCGTAGATGAATCAAGCCCATAATGATATTGATGATATCTATATCCTCCATAACTTTGGTCGTAATAGGTATAATATTGATATGGAGGTTGATTATATTGTAAACTAGGTTGATAAAAATATTCTATAGGTTTATATGAATCATAATAAACAGAATCATAAACATGAGATTGTTGTTCACCTTGTAAATATTCTGTTTGTTGATCATTAGGATTATATAATTGTTGTGTAATATCTTGAATTTCTTCTGAAGATGTAATATTATCATTAGGTTCATCATTTGTTTCATCTTCTTCAGTTACTAATGATTCCATTTCATTTGTAATTAGATCAAAATTATCATCATCTCCATCATCAGGTCCAGAAATTTCATCAGGATCTTGATCTCCACATTTAACACTTCCAATTAGTATAAATATTATTATATATCTATACCACACACATACATTCATTATTTCTATAGTCATAATATTATTCCATGGGGAAATATGTTAAAATGTATATAATTTAAAATATAAATTACAAATAAATTTGTAAATTTATAAATTATTTACAAATGAGATAATTAGTTTTAAAAATTACATTTATAATTGTTTAAATATTTATTTATGAAATTTTATTCAATATAAAATATAAAATTTATTATTTTTTCCTTATATTTTAGACAATAACATTCCATATTTTAAATTTTTGTTTATATATTATAATTATTATATATTATGTATATTAAAATTATTATTTATTTTTAATATTGTAAATAAAAACAAAATTAAAAAATCAAATTTTTTATAATTTTAAAATATCTAACTAATATAAATTTTAACAAAATTATTATATAATATTTTTATCTAATCTAGAAATTTTATAAATTATTTGAAAAATTTAATTTTTCTTATCCTTTCAAATTTTTTACATTTATTAAACGATATTTACATTCAGATCTTTTAAATATAATCATATAATCTCCAAAATTAACTAAAATCTTATTTAGACCAATAGTAGTTATTGATTTAGGAAAACCGTCTGCATTTGTTTTTTCCCAAATTGTTGTTCCAAACACTTTAATGTTTATACATTTTATTCCATGTTTAATTTCATGTTTATATGATTTATCAGGTGTTGATTCAAGAGAGAAATCATCCAAAGTTAGTTTAATTGTTGATTCTGATTGATCGAATATAACCAATTCAATTATTGGTATTTCTTGTTTATCTTGTACCCACTTATTTTCTTTAATTTGATAACTATTAAAATGTGTATCAAAGTGAATCATTATTTTTTTTTCACGTGAATAATCATACTCTATACAATTTGGATAATTTTCATTAGTTTCTCTTCTCCAAATTGTCATTTCTTTACACTTAACTTTAGAACATTTAGATCCTTTCAGGAGTTCAATTAAATATGATTCTTGTAAAGAATCGTTGATTTTATATAATTCATTTTTCATAGGTATTACAGTATTTTCACCATTATCAGTGTATAATTTAAGTTCTTTAACATGAGAATACATTTTTGATATCCATTCATCCCATTCTAGAACAATATCTATAAAATGATCTTCAAAGTTTACATTAAGGATATTATTATTTTTATTGTATGTTATTGATTTTGGATGTTCTTGACCATCGATATGATTCCAAACTGGTCTATCTTCAACTTGGATCATAGTACATTCTACTGTTTTTTTAAGTGAATATAGAAACTTATTTTCCTTAATTAATTCGACACTAGAGTTATTAGGAGTTATTTCAACAGGTTCATCATATTCATCAAGTTTATATAGTTTAAGTTCTGAAATATCATAATCATCCTTTTCTACATAATCTTCCTTTTCAACATCATCATGTTTTATACTTGCTACGAACAAGCTTTTTTCAAATCTTAGTGTTATTTTTGATTCTTGTTTGTTAAATATCATAAATAATGGATATGGGATTTGACGTGTATGACGCCAAACAGTTTTATTTTTTAATGAAATTTTTTTACAATCGGCTACATGAAATTCATATACATATCTGATTCCATCAAATGTAGTGACAGTATATTCTGTAGAATCCATTGGCTTTAATACACCACGCTCTTCATCAGACTCTGCAAATATCCGAATAACATCTGCAAAACCTGCTGTAGTATTTTCCCAAATTTCATATTTCGTTGATTTGTAAAAGGTAAGTTTACTTCCATCATTCATAATAATAGTTAGCCATTGATCTAACAAATCATTTCCTATATATATAGCTTCTATACCATAAACATCCTGATCTCTTGTGTACCATATGATATCTTCTGAACATTTAATCGACTTAAATTTATAATTTCCTTTACAGATATATTTTAAATCATTTTTTTCAGGAACAAATTCATAGTCATCAGTTGATTTCATAGTTGTGACATCCAAATCACAATCACCAGAAACATATGGTGTTATGTATTCCCAAGAATGAAAATAAGTAAATCTTTGATACATCATTTTTATACCAGTATTTAGATAGATAGTAACTGTTACTGTTCCAAAACCACTTCCTTCTACAATTACCTCAGTTGCAAAGGTATTTGGATTGTGAGTTGCCCAAATTATTTTATTGGATGATTTAATAGCAATGAACTTGTAATGTTCTCTTACCGTGTATTTACAAAATTCTTTATTTTTAACAAAATCATAGTCTTCATTTCCTCTTTTATTTTCAATATCTAGTATAAATTGCTCATTACTATGTGCGGTTATTTCTTCCCAAGGATATATGACTTCAATTTTATAAAAGTCTTTTATTGTATCATCACACATCTGTATTTTCATTGTCTTTATATCTTCATTAATTTTTTTTACATTTACTTTTTTACCATATACTTCAGGATTCCGTGATTTCCATATCATATGATCTCCAGATTTTACTATGTAAAACTTGGAGCCATTTTTAATAATATATTTATCTACTTTTTTTTTCTTGATACAATCATAATTTTTTGACTCAAATTTAGTAATGTCTAATATATATTTTTCATTTTCGAGATTTATACCAGCTTCTACAAATTTATGTTCTATTAATTCTTCATCTACTGTTTCTTCATCTGATCCAACTTCTACTGGAATAGTTTCTGGTTGTACAGTAGTTTCTGTTACATCAAAGTTTTCATCGTCACTATCATTACTTAAATTGGGATCTGTATCTGTAATGGGTTCCAGATCACCTACACCTTTGAAATTTTTCGTATCTTTCGGTTTATCACCGCAATATACTGATTTGATTATTATCAATATTAATACAGATTTAAATATAACGTTCTTCATCGTTGTTTAATTATAGAACAATTTTAATCATGGGGAATCTAAAAATTAAGAATAGTCTAGAATTCAACAAACAACTTGATTATTAGATTAGTAATAAAATAATTGAAATTATAACAATATATCCAGGTTTCTTATTAAAAACAACCTTTGATAAACGATTTAATCTTTTAATTATTGATTAATTACAAATAAATCACAAAAATTAGATATATTTGAGTTACTTGATATTATTAATTACTTAATATAATTTTTATTCAAATTATGTTATTTTATGATTATATATCATACAATGATTTATAATAATAGTTTATTTTTGAAAATTTACAAAGTCTAATTATTGTACTAAAAGATATCTTTATATCAACTTGATTATTATATACCCAACTTATTAACATTTATAGATTTATACCCTCTTACAAATATATATAATGATATAATAATACTATTTATCTCATTTTATTATAGATTACTACTAATTATATTATTTATAACTTGTTTTATTATTATTTATTTTATTATTTATATTTATATATTTACATTTTATTAATTTTTTGTTTTTATATTTCATATGGATTTATTCTGATAAAAATATTTAAATTTATTATTTATAATTATTATAAACCAATAATATAAAATATAAATTCTTAATAACATTAAATGAAATGTCTATTAATTTATTTTATCAAATATTACTAAAAATGTTTCTGAATCTAATATTTTAACCATGTCTGAAATTACATTAACTCTCTATATGATTTCATTATTGGTCCAGTTTTAACTTCTGGAACTATATGATAATCTGTAAACCATCTAACTTCTGGTGATCTTTTGAAAATATAACCCCTTTTTCCAAACATAATTTCTAAACGGTCTCCTGGCAAACATCTTACTTGTGTAGCATGTGGTAAACCAGGTTCCTGTTTCCATACTAGCTCATCATTAAATCTAACTTCAGTACATTTTACATTGCCGTTAAATATATATTGAACGTTACTATATCTACATAAGTCAATTCTGTACTGATCTTCATTGAGTTGAAATTTGTTACCATATTGATCCTTTCCAAAAAGTGTTATAGGAGGAATTTCATGCTTAATCTGAATGTAATTACCAGATTGAATTTGATAACATGATACTAAACAATTATTGAATAATAAAATCAACGTATTGGAATCACTTTGATATCTGAATTTTCTTAGCTTTTCATCTCCATTATACTTCCATGCACTTACTCCTCGTATTAGTATCTCCTTACAAGTTACGTCATCGTCAATTTCATGTAGATAATTTCCCAAAATATATTTCTTAACATTGACTTTTAAAGGGTCTACTTCTATTGAGTTTTTTGGATTAGAAGGATCATCAGCTAATATTTTTATATCCGCTCTATTATATGTTTCATCTCGTCCTACATTTAGACCATTTAAATCAAAAACTTCATCATTGGTAAGTCGAAATTCATCTTCTAATGTTAACTTCCCAAAAACATCCAGTTTAAATTTTTCCCATGGTTTATTTTTACCAGACTTTTTATACATATGAACTTGTTTAGTTAATGTAAATATGGTAATAACTTTTTTAGGGGAACCAACTCCATGAACTAAGACAGTACAGGCAAGATCTTCATTATATGGTGTATACCAAATTTCATTTTTATTTTGTTTGACTTTGTTAAATCCAGATCCATCTTTAGCTCTGTAAATACCAAGATTATTGTTGACATTATTATAGTCAAAGTGATGTTCACTAATTTTAGATTTAATATCCAATTCTGATGCGTGAATAAGTTTTGGATCATATTCTTGATCTATATCTTCTCCAATATCTATATGATTAATTGATTGATGTCTGGTACTTGGATATTCTTGATTAATTGATTTAATAGAATGGAATTGTGATGATCCGGCTAAATAATTTTCATTTACCTCAAAATTATCTTCACCATCACTTATATATTCTCTTTCATTCTCACCAAGTTTATCAGCACCTTTTACAAACAGATTATTCTTTAAATAGGCAATCATCATAAATAATATTCTGTAAACAATTGATATACTCATTTCTAACAAAAATATTGTATTTATATTGATCTATATATACCATGGGGAATAATTATTAGATTTTGCCTATTTATTGATTATGTCCAACTATCATGAACAAACAAACTATTCCCAAATTAACCTTTTAATCATCAATATTCATTTTTTTTACATTTTTTTTAGTTTTTTAACTATTAAATCAATTATAAAATCAATTTACTTTATTTATTATAATTAAAATCTGTTAATCTTTAGTTTACCATAAAATCTATAAATTCAATATTAAAAAATTTTGAATTGTCTTCTTCTTAGTTTACTATCTCTTTTTATTATTATTTCACCATTTATTAATAAACCTAGATACAATTTAGTACCAATTATAAATATGAATTTGAAGGGATTATAATACGCAAGTGCTTTAATCTTATCAGTTCCATCTTTGTGTACCCAAATTCTTATATCTCCGTAATAAATAGATTTACATTGTGCTTTTTCCATGAATGTAAATTTAATATTTCCATAAGTAGTATAATCTACTATATAATCATTTCTATTTATAATAACATTCTCGCCATCTTCATTTTGTGTATAAAATTTTAGTTCTTTTGGAATTGGGTATGTTTTTCTAGTCCAATTTCCTGAATCATATGATATTGACAATATTTCTTCATTAAATGATAGAGCAAATCTAACAAATTTAATCTTGTAACTAAATGACAAAGGATAATCCATTCCTGGTTCATGAATCCATATTGTCTGTCCATTAAATTCTATTTTCTCAATAAGTTTTGTAAGTACAAATTTAAATCCATATGAGTCATATGTCTTGATATAATAACAACTGACATCCATTGGAAAGATATTACCTTTTTCATCTAATCTGTACAACATCAGTGTATTTAAATCTGGAACTTCAGTTTCTAAGTTTTCGGTAGATTCAAAAGAAGAATCAGACTCTTCATTTACATCTATTGGATTTGTAAAATCTTGTTCTTCTTCATGACAAGATTGTTCAGTTTCTGTTACCTCAAAATTATCTTCATCACTATCACAGCTGACTATAGGGCCTGTGTGTAGATTATCTGGTTTATCAGAACAGTATACACATTTGATAAGTATCAATATAAGTACACATTTATAATTTAAATATCTATCCATAATATTATTGGTTAATAATATAATAATGGGGGATCTCCAAATATTATAGTATAAACAATAATATTAATTAAATTAATGTAATATATTTAATACGATTTGACACAATTATATTTAAATTGTTTATATAAATTTTAAACTATTGTTGAATAGATATAAATAAATTATAAAAAATACTGTCCATTATATTCTAATTATTAAATAGTATAAACATTAAAATATATTATCAAGTAGTATTTGATAATTAAATGTCATTAAAGACATTAATTGCTATTATCAGTTTGATATTATGGAATTAAGTTATATTCAATTTTTTTTCTATATTGTGATCAAATTTAAGTTTTAGTTCATTAGTAGTCAATTCAAGATTTATACTCGTTGGATATCTTTTTCTGGTTTCTGGATCATAATAATTCCATAATTCCCTATCATCATGTTTAATTGTGTGACATTTAACTTCTGGCTTAAATATGTATGAGAATGAAGTTTTTAATAAGTCTACATTATATTCACTCTTTTCAATTTCTGTACCATCTGATTTAAAAAGTTTCAAATTATTCATTCTATGTCTTGTATGTGTGATATTTTCCCAGGGCTGTTTTTTACCACTTTTGTAAAATAAAATAAAATTTTCATTATTAATTAGTAATATTATATACTTTTTCTTCTTACCCTTGCCCTTTAAAACTATTTTACTTGAGTTCTCATTTGGGTTTCCTTCCCAAATCATGTTTTCATTATATCTTGCCGATATAAATATGAAGTTTAATTTTCTAGTAAAGATTTTAATATCACCATCAATTTCACATCTATAAAGAAATGTTGATTCTTCAGCTTTAAGATCAAATACTATTCCATTTTGTGTTCTTGTCCATTTATTTCCTGTTTTTGTGAAATGATTATATGTTCCATCTACAAGTTTTACACTAACATATCTGCAACTAGAAACTAATAAATCATCTACAAATACTTCTTTACAATATTCTCCTTCACCAGCTTGCCAAATTAATTCATTACTACATACTATTGAATTTAATACATTTCCTTCTTTTGCCAGAAAAAAACCATTCGATGTTTCAATATCTTCACAACGTTGAATATAATCGTTACCTATAGATTTTTCAAGGTCTATATCAATTTTTTTACATTTAGAAAGAGCATTCAATTCTTCTGGACTCAAATATACAGTCGGAGCAGGTTCACCTCCTACGGCACCAATCGTTTCATCTTCAGGTTCTTTTTTTTCATAATGATATTTTTTTGATTGCCAGTCATTATCCTTTAGTATTAATTTAATAAAGTAATCCGCAAACCTAAGTAAGATAACATTTTTTAGTCTATGAAATTTCATTGATATTGGATAAATATTTGATTCAGGAGATTTTTCCCAAATGGTAGAATCATTATACTTAACCATAGAACATTTTATATTACTTATGTTATATTCGTATTCTAGTCCAGCCATGGTGACAGTATATCTTGTAGAAAAAACTTCAGAAAAATTTGCTGAATTAAATGGATCAAATGGATCTACAGGTTGATATCCAATTAGTTTAATTTCCTTTGGATAATGATTAGGATGTACTGGTACATGTTGTGGAATTGACACACCACCATCCATATCTAATTTCTTTGATGTATCATTTTCATTTACAATATTAAAATCATTCATAAAAAGATCTAGGTATACTCCCTTTAACAATCCAAATTCTGGATTTAATTCATATTCATAAACTACTCTATCCGAGTAAAGTATCTTATGACAATTCACTCCATCTTTAAATTCATAAACAAAATATAAACCTAACATGTCAACAATATACTGAGTTGAATCTATTTCTTCACCAGTTCTATTAAACATCTTCACTTTACTCATATCAACTCTTGTATTAGTAATATCTCCGTAAGGTTTTCCTTTTTCAAATTTTCTAAGCAATGCAAAGTTACCACTCTTTAGTAAAATACCAAGGTATTTAGGCTCTTTACCAGATCCCATCAACACTGCCTTAAGTGCGTTATCTTCTGGTTGGGCAGTCCAGATATTCACGTTTTTCTTCAAAATCTTGGAGATCATGTAACCAGGTCTAGCCTTGAATGTTCTAAAATTTTCACCTTCTTTATAATGATCAATTTCTATTGTTGCAGCATTACTGATGTTAAGAGTTATTGGTATTAATCCACTAGTTGCACCTTCACCAGCTCTATCAGAACAATACACTACTGTAATACACTGATAAACCAGAATAAATTGTAGAATAAATTTGTATATCTTAGTTATTTTCATTGGTCAATAATATTAATATCTAATTAATTCCTGGGGAAACCATATAGATAATTATCATGTTGTGATTAATTATTTTTCAAGTGTGTAAGTTGTTTCATATACTTTCATCAAATCTATATTGATCATGTTTATTTATCTAGTTTAATAGTTTTGTTCATACCATATAATTCGTTTACCATACCATAACTACTTACAGATCTTAATATAAATAAAGTTATGATATTCAAATAAATCTGATCAAATTATTACCTTAACTACGTAATATTACTATAAATAATGAAAATTAGATAACTAAAGGTATGATTCATAATTAACTGTCGTTAAGATGTATCAGTTACAGAGAATGAGATTATCTTATGTTTTGAGGTTAAAATATTTAAATATTAAAATTTAAATCCAAATGTCAATATATTTAATTCAGAAAATTAAAATCATTCCTATCGTTACCAGTTCCAGTAGTAATGATCCAACCAAAAATAGAACTATCTGTCTGACAAACAACATAATATTGTACTAGATTTCTTAAATCTAGATTTATGTCCCTTAAATTTAGAAGTTTCACCTTTTTTATCTTCATCTTCTTCAGGTTTAGACTGACATTAATCTGGAAAAGTTGGTTCATCAGTTTTAATGGGTTCTAATATTGTATTAGTAAGATAGATCTATTGGGTTTAATTAGATGATTTAAAGTGAGTTACAACATCGACTTTTATAATCAAAAAAGACAAACCCAGTAATTTATAGTTAGTTGGTGTAGATATTATTAGAAGTATTACTGTTATTAGTATTATTATTATCTTTAGTAATGGTATTGTTGACCCCAAAATATTAATATATATACCAATATATCTTATAAAGTATTTGGGCACATCAGATCATACTTGTTTTAATGAAGAGTATTAGAATATCTTCATTTGGTAATATGTGTAAGATCAGAAGCAGTACAAATACATAGGAATAAAAATATCAAATTGTAAAAACTAAATTCTAGATAATTAAAATTAACACATAATTATATAAGATAATTAGGTAAATCATTGGCCAAATCATGTTAGAATGAGTGGAATCTTGATGGGGAACTGTCATTCAATATACATTAATCCAACATTAACTTCAAGATTCATTTGATGTGTAACTAAAATCAATCATAACTATGATTCTACATAATTGTGCAATATAATATAAGTTGTTATCTAATAACATCTTATTTAAATCCAATATAATGTATATTTTTTTGATTATTTTAATCATTTATTAATCAAGATCGAATTTGCTGATATTCTTTGTCAATTTGAAATACTTTTTTAAGTCTCTACAAACTTTGGGATCATCATTAGTCGATTCATCAATTACAGCTCGTTCTTTTCTACGTTTCCAATTATGATATTTATAACCTTCATTATCATGTCTATAGGCATGAAATACATATAACGCATTGGTATATCCGTATATATGAGTATGGTTATCCTTATGAATATATTCCACAGAGAGGAATACACACCTATCTTTGACATCAACCTTAAAAACATCATTATAATTCCATTTAATATGATTGATTCCGTATAATGGCAGTGCATGTGCCTTAGCTTCATCTCTTCCATTTCTTCTCAAATCCATACATTTATGATATTCTACAACAGTTCTATTCGTGTAATCTTTATGAAGATAATAATGTACATCAAAATCTTTTTTAACAATTTGATTATTCTTCAAAAGCGCCAAGTTTTTGCTAATAGTAGTAATATTATACCTTTCGTTTAATTTGGTTGTTATATTGACATTTATATTAGGAAGCAGACGTATTATCCCTTCAAATATATCAACATTGTAATCAAAATTATTAATCTCATTCATTTTAGTAAAGTATTGTTTCAGAGGCTCACTGTCCCTTTTATAAAGACACATTACAGGTTGAAGTATTATAAACTTCCACTCATTATCAGCTGGTTTCTTTTGAAACCTAAATACATAGAGTGTGTTGGTATATAAATACAGATTCAATTCATCATCTTCCTTACTGTATTCTATGAGCTTTACAAAATGGTTCAATGTATCTGTTAATTCTAGAATTTTCTTTTCATTTTCTTTGATTATTTTGAAGTAACCAAATTTATTAGTACAGGAAGAAGGATTTAATTTGGATACATCAATCTCTCTTTCTGTGTCATTATTCTTAGATTGATCTCTCTTTATTGTGTCAATATTCTCCTTTGCGTAATTACGTGTCAGTATCGCTAATTGATGTATGGTCATCAATTCTATTTCTACATTAGTTACTTTAATTTCTTTGGGCTTTTGAGTTCCAGCTGTATCATGTTTTTTAACTTTATCAAAATAATTTTTCAAATCTTGGTTTGTTTGATGGGAATCTGCTAGTGTTACAGGTTCTTTGGACACTAGTTCCCATCTATAATCATACTTGTAGTAATTATTTCTGAAATGGTAAACATACAAACTGTTGGTATACAGGTAAACATCCATATCATCAGTTGGTTTGCGATAAAAATAAATTGCTTTGTGAATTAACACATCTTCCTTTTCGAATTCAATAATAGGTCTTCCATCATAATAGATGGCTATCAAGGCACAGTTTGGTTTTGTCTCCACAACTATCTTAGTTTCCAGATCACCATTAATAATTGATGATATTTGCTCAATGGGATCCATATAACTATATATATCAAATTGAAACCTTTTCAATATTTTTGATTCCAATTGATTATTGTCATACTTCAACGTTGGCATTTCATAGGTTTCATTACCTTGAACTTTTATCGTTACATTGTCTGGTAGAGATTTAACAGTTTCTTCATTAAGGTTTAGTTTGGGTTCCTTCTTCCATTTGTGATCTATTAGATTCTCCTCAAGAAGTTCTTCATCGGGATCAAGCCTAAATAATTATAATGGCCATAGGATATTTATAACTTACTCATCCAAAAGTCTGTTTATTTTCTCATTAAATTTGGTATTTATATCTGGAAGATTCTCATCAGTATTGAAGTATTTCCAACTATCACCCTCACGTTTATAATACAACAAAGAATTTTTGCTTACAATAGTAATTAAGCATGGTTTATTATCGCGATATCGATAGACTCTTATAGAATCTATCTTTTTTGGTAAATTCTGCAGTTCAAAAATTGAATTCTCATAATATAAATTATCCGTAAAGAATTTTCTATCATCCTCACCTGAGTGTTCAAAGCATTTGTATTTCATGTTATCACTACGTTTTTCAAGCTTTAAATCTAATTTATTTTGAACAGGTTCTACTCCATTAGGTCCAAGGCAATAATTATCAATATCATAGTAACCCTGGGCTTCTTCTGCTTTCCTATTAGCATCTATAGTAATCTTGAATCCATTCTTGCAGGCGTAATAATTAAGCTTGTTAAGTAGATTTTCATAATATGATGGATCATTTAGAGGTACCATAAGTAATTTATGCCACTTTCTTACAGTACAATTACCATAATACAGCCTTTTATTGTAAGTATACACCAACTCAATCATTAGAGGAAAGTCATTATAACTGTAGACATATACTCCATATACCTGTTCCTTGTTAGGAACCTCTAGAATGACCTCTTTGTTTTGAGTGGATGTTTCAGTTACAGTCTTCAGAACATCATCTCCATACTTAAGGCTATTTAATTTGTATGAACCAAGGTCATAATACCTTAATACAAAGTTTTCTAGACCATTTCCTGATAAATGAAGTTGATTAACAGAAACATTCAATGAATTACTACTGTAGTTTTGAGTTTGTTTTATATCTACATCAACATCATTATCAGAACCAGGATGAAATTTATGATTTATATTAGAAATGTTTTTACATGAAAATATAGCTTCTACACTTAGTGATGAATTGTTTTCATTCAAGAGCATAATTGTTGATTTTTCCAGATTTAAGTGGATTACTGTTGGATTATCCAATACCCAAAGAACAGAGGCAGAGATCAAAAGTTGATCAGAAGTTAGTAGAGGATCAAAATATATTACTTCATCATCATAGTACAATTCCTTTAACAAAAAAGGTTCATAAGGTTGATGTTTGTAAAAAGAATCAGTGTCATCTCTGTAAACATTGATCTCATTTCCTCCTTTACGATATTTACTTATTTGTCCAATATCTAATTCAAAACAATTAGAACTCAGCACAAATAAACCAATACCCAAATATAACAAAAATGTGTATGTATTTTTCATGGAAATTAAAAATTCATATACACCCTTGTATATCTAATCATTTGACCATAGTCACATTTAAAATATTAAACTCGCATTTTTTATTATTACATAAATTATTAAATACTTATGTGCATACATAATTGATTTTCTTTTAATATTTCATACACCGGTTATGAAATGAATTCCTATACCCTACAATGAATTTCGTCATTAATTAAATCTCTCCAAATATTGTATAAAAATTTACATTTATATGTTTTTTCACATTATTAATAATTTACCTTTAGATTGAGATTATATCTCTAAGGTTTATTTAATAATACTAATGAACTATTATCGGCATTAAATAAATATCATCGAATTTTGTCAATAGGAGTTGGTTTTTATCAACATTAATGATAAGTGTATGAATTAAATATATATTTAGTATATATATTTCCACCTGGATTAGGTAGATCCATCATTATGGTATTATATAATAATAATATATAAATATTTAACTAGACTAAGCGTTTTAAGATATTTTAAATTATGAGTGTTGATGGGACTATTATTAAGGTATTAATTATAATATAATTTATAATGTTAGAATTAGTTGGTATATAGGAAGTATGGATATTAACTTATGGCATGCGGATTCAGACAATAATTGCATAATATAACAGACCTTAATTAAATAACATTGGGTTATAGAATATTATTTATGATTTCATTGTTAGTATAAATTATTTTTTATTTTGTTTGTCGACTTGTTATTCCACTCTATAATTATTGGGACTCAAGGGTTATTTAATTCAACCTATTATGTATTTTTAATTTTTTTTTAAACATTTCTTTTACGATTTAATTTTTATTATTCACTAACTTGTTCTAATTTTTATAATATTTCAGAATATGTTATTTGATACTATCTCACTGATAATTCATTACACTTTCTTTATTCCTTAAATTTCAAATTTAGGATACTATTTCTAAAAATTCTGGATCATAAAATTTATCATACTCACTTAAATGATTACTTTAATTTCGGGATATCTAAAACATTACCAACTAATTATGGCTAATGTTTAATTTTAATAAAATCTTACCTATCGCAATTATCGCAATTATCACATCTATCACACCTATCGGATTCTTAAATACCTACATTATATTCTTAGATAAAGACTTTAATGGTCAAACATCCAGATGTAACTTTTGATTTAATTAATGGCCATAAAAGTCTTCGAAGTGATGAGCTTGGCTCCCACGATCATTACTGGGAAAGTGAATTATACTCCCAGGCTTATTTTAAGAACAAATCCTACGATACAAAATTTAAATATTACGACTCGGTTAGTTTTTTGAAATTCCTTTTCTTTCAATGGGTAGCTAAATGGGCATATCTTCTTTCCAAACAATATGTAAAACCATATAAGTTACATCCACTTCCTGTTGCTGACCAGATCCTGCATTGGTATCCAATTTTTTCAAAACATGTGAGTGATTGTTTACTTAGATTGGAATCATTTGAAACAATTAAATGCCCGGACCCAAATACTAAACCAACTAGATCTGTCATTTTTCTTGCTTTCGTTTTAACTTTTGGAAAGCGAACATTATTTGGTCTTCTAGGCATTGTGGTCACTAACGTTCTTAGTATAAGTACGTCAGTATTGGTTAAACATCTTTTGGGTATTTTGAATACAGAGTTGTTTACTCTCTACAAGATATTTCTGTTCTTATTTACTATAATAGGTTTACAAATTATAGATGGATTATTAATGGAAAATTTTAACTTTTATTTAAATAGAATAAAAGTTTCATGGGAAAATTCATTGGCAATAAGCGTTTTTCAACATGGGCTGTGTTATAGGCGAAACTTCTTTAATAATATTAACGGATCCAACTCCTTGAATGTTTGTAACAGTGTCCTTCATAGTTGTTCTCCTGATTCTGATTGTTCTAAAAATTCATTATATTGTCCTGCAAGAAGATACCAAAACAAGGATATGCCTCCAAGGATGTTTACATTTGAGTATTATGATTGCTTTTACATCTCAATGTTTTTGGAGTCATTAGTCTACATTGTCGATTTTTTGTCAAATTTCATCTATGGAGCTGTGTTGATTTCGACTCAGATTAAGATTAATTTATGGGTCCTATTTGTATCTGTTACAATTTTCATATTTTTGATGGTCGTCGTTGAGATCATAAATACATACTTATTTCACTTTATTTCATTAATTAAGGATTACAGAATTGGTGAATGTATTGAAATTATATCTGAGTTACCACTTATAAACAAATTACTTTATGATGATATTGCCATTAACATTATTACTGACACTAGGAATAGCGAACTTTTATTAATTTTGGTTAGAGTATTCTTAACCATATTCAACAAGTCTTTATTCGTTATTTGTACCAACCTATCATTCTATGTCTTGATGAGATATTTTGTAAAATCAGTTAGAGATGCTGAAGTTATTACTGAAATTGATACGTCTGGCTTCTTGTCAACATTTTACATATTTTTCAGGATTATCAACTCAATGTTCATGTTTCCTCACGCTCTTAAAAGACTTACTACTTCATATGTATCTTACAACAGAGTTAATAAATTCCTTATCGAATGTTCTCCTAACTTTTACATCAGTGATAACAAGTTCACAGGTTCTACAAAGATGTCCACTGTACTATCAGATGTGACTAATGACATTGACAAGGATGTAGTAGTTCTGTATAAGGATGCCTCATTCTCATGGGTCAATAACAGGAAGGATTTTGTCAATAATAATAATGAGGTTCATTTGAAGAATGTTAACTTCCAGCTTAAGAGGGGTGAAATTGCAATAATTACAGGTACTCAAGGCTGTGGTAAATCTAACTTTATCAAGTCTGTACTGGGTGAAATGACACTAGTCAGTGGTTCAATGGCTGTAGTTCCTCTCCATACATCAATGCCTATATTTTATGCTTCTGAATATATATGGCTACAAGAAGGAACTATTAGATCAAACATAACATTTGGGTATAGATTTGATGAAGAAATTTATAACTCAGTCATCAAAGCCGTTGAGCTTGAATTTGATATATTATCTTGGGAGAAGGGTGACTTGAGGGTGGTTTCTGATAATGCTCATTCACTCAGTTGTGGTCAGAGAGTTAGGATGGAGATGGCAAGAGCAATTTATGCATATCTTATATTTAGCAAAGTTAACAAGGATTATAATAGTCAATGTTCATTCCTGATGTGCCTTGATTCACAATTCCATGGATTAGATCCATACGTATCTAGAACTGTTTTCAACAATTTGTTCAATGCTCAGACTGGATTGCTTGTTAAGGATGATTTAGCTGTTATCGTTTCATCATCACTAACTTTGCTTGATAAGTGTATTAGAACATCTGATACCAAAAACTTCCCAAACATACCCATATACCAAATTGAGAATAAATCACTCCTGTTTTATTGTTATTTGTCAGATGTTTTTACTGATAAAAAAACACAAACCGGTTTTGAATATGTTACACCACCATCAGGCTCACATAAGCTAAATTTCTTCACTAAGGATTTGCTAAAATTATGTTATTCAGGTTCTACTACAAAGGATGGAAGGCGCTTTGTTACAAAGTCCAAGTATAGACGTTCACTAACATCTATCATCCAAGAATGTTATGCCAATGATAAGTTTAATCCATACCTAGTGTATTTCAAAGCAGCTGGTTTTGCCTTTGTTTTGTTCATAATCTTTTCTGTTGCATCAAGTGTTATGGACAATTCCAAGTTTGTTCTCGCAACTAATCTATCAGATTATATATCCAATAAAACTAAAGAATTTAATGATGGAATTTCTATTGACATGTCAGAAATTAAATCACACAGCGATTCTGTCCTAAAAACAATACTAATTATTATGACCATTATTATCTGTTGTTCATTAGTGTCAACCATGTTATTCACTATATCAAGTTTAATGGCATCAAGAAGGATTCACGAATACTCTTTGTCCTCAGTTTTCAAAAACAGTTCATTAATAATCAAAATAAAGAAACAAATTAATCAAATGGTAACTTATTTTTCTTCAGATATTATTTTTATCGATGAATACGTTGGCTACATGTTATGCACTATATTGTTGTTATTCATCCAGACTGCAATTTCCATTGGAACACTATTCTACACAATTCCCCTATCAATTCCATTTATTTTTGTATCTTTGGCATTGGTCTTTGAATTCGTTGTTTCAAAATATATCATAGCTTCGAGAAACCAACATCTTGGAGATTTAGAGTCTTTATCACATGTCAATACAATGTGCAAGAATGCCATACTGGGATCACCCATTTACAGAAGTTTTAAAAAGGAATGGGAATTGGTTAATGTTGTTATTGAAAAGACTGACTATAAGTTCAGGTGTAGATTTTTGGCAATAAGTTTTGCTTCATGGACTTCAGTATTGTCCACTTGGATATTCTCATTCACAACCGCTATATTCCTTACAGCTATGATATTACTTGATAAATTTACAAATTACAAAATGGAAGTTGGTTACTTTGGATTAGGTCTATCACTGGGTAGCAGTGTTATTAAATCATTTAGCAATTTCTCATTTTCATTTGCCAGGTTACAAGTTTTCATGTGTTCAGTTACAAGGTTTCAGTGCTTTATTCCACCTGGCACCAAGTGTGTATTTGATAAGTTCCGTAATGTTCATGAAGAGGATATAGTTATTAATTCTAGCAAACTTAATTTGCAGGTGGATAAAAAGGTGTTACTTAAGAGAAGGGCACTTGAATTCAAAGATACAAAACCCAACTTAATAAAGAGGATGCTTTACAATCCAAAAATTAACTTCACTGACATTTGCAAATATCTTCCATCTGAACATAGTGGTATAGTTCTGAAGGATATTTGTGTATATACATCATCTCAGATGAATGAGGAAGGTCTTATCCTCAATAATATAAATGCATCACCATCTAGGTCAGATATTATTGGTATCATTGGAAGAACTGGAGCTGGTAAGACAACCCTATTATCTGTTCTGCAAAATACCGCAAGGCATCGATCTGGTCAAGTCCTGCTGGATGGCAGAGATTTACAAGACATTCCCAAGAGTCTCATTAGGCACATTATCGGTGTTCTTCCTCAGCTTCCATTTGTTTTCAAGGGTTGGACTATTAGAAGGTTCTTGGATCCAAGGAGACTATTTACAGATGATGAAATTAATGACGCTCTGGATAATTGTGGTCTCCTTGAGTTTGTTAATAACCTTCCAGGCAACTTAAAACTAGATACTATAATTATGCCTAAACCCCTAAAATTAAAGAAGACCAAAGACCCATCAGAATCCTTTAACAAGGGTAAGGGGCCTTTATCTGAAGAAAGTTCAATGACGTTAGATGACCTTAGCTCAGTAGGTACTATGTTATCTGTAACTCAGCTCAGAACACTTTGGTTTGCCAAACTAGTATTATACAAACATCAGTATAGGATGTTAATCATTGATGAACCTCCATCTGATAATTGTTCAGAAGATGGATCTGAGGTTCAAGATATTGGAATACCAATTTACGAATTATTGGACAAATATTTCAAACATTGTACTTGTTTTGTTACTGCACATTATGCCAAAGTCCTTAAATCTTGTACATCAGTTTGGGTAATGCATAATGGTAAACTTATAAAAACATGTAAGGCTTCAGAAGTATCCAAAAATGAATCGATATCAAACATCATAGAGGAGATGGTCAATAAATATTCAAACTAACCTAATGCAGTAATATTTAATGCCTAATGGCATTGTGTTATTAATTTTAAGTCTAATAAATAAATATATATGTTCTTTAATTTTTAAAAGATTATAGTTCATTATTTATTACTAGTTTTAAAAATGACATTTAAGCTGATATGATCCTAAGGTGTCAAGTTGATTTATAAAATGTGAATGAATTTATTATTTTAACATTTGTAATAAAAATTTCTATTTATGAGCGGATTATATCCTCACTACAAAAACATTCAATATAATGATTATATTTTAAATATTATAATTTTATTTAATTTTATAATAGGTCTTTTCCAATTTGTTACAAATTATTAAAAATAGGTTACCATAAACATAAAATTTAAAAAATTGGATAAACCACATTTGAAAACACCATTTACTCCTTTTTAAACATTTTGATTTAATTTCATATTTAATTTAGTATAAATTATAACTGTTTTACCTTAGTCACATATATTATAAACATCGTATATAAGAAAATTTAGATTATACTTCATTAAAAATTAATTTGAAAGATCGGTTGGATTTATCTTATCAGGATCAATAAAGAAACATTTATTATTTTTTAAAAACAATACTAGGAAGTGGGATAAAAAATAAACCACTGAAGGATAGGCACTTTCGGATTTTGAAGAATCATGTTTCCACACTTCTTTGTCATTAAACATTAAAGTGGTACATTTAACATCTGATTTAAATGTATATTCATGACCAAAGTTATATTTTTTGATATCGAATTTAGATTTGTCAAGCTCAATGGTTGAAGTTTCATCACTGTCTAATGTCAACAGTTTATGTTTGGATCCATAGTTATCCTCCATTTTACTGAGAGTTTCTAATTTCATTTTATTATCTGAAACAGAAAATCTATAGAAATTAAAAGAACCATTCGGGAATTCAACAAAAACAAGAGTTTTGGCTTTATGTAAATATATTGTTTCGGGATGTTCTTGATTGTTATCATAACTCCAAATGTCATGATTTTTTAGTTTAAATTTAGCACATTTTACATTCTTATTAAATGTGTATTTCAACATCTGCTCATTATTATTATCGATATTATATTCATGGGAACCAAGTTCGACAATCCCAGTAGGATCGGATCGATCTTGAGCATAAAGTTTAACATCTGATTCAGAACAGGAAGGCTCAATAGTTATTTGATCAGCTCTAATCTGTGGGGTAGATTCCCCAGTACCTGTACGTTGTTTAGATTCAGTAGATTCAATAGTTGATTGTGTACTAGTTTCTTTAGAGTCATTAGGCTGTTTAGTAGGAGTTGTTTGTTCCTGAGTAGGTTTTTCAGATTGAGTTTGACTAATTTGAGGTTGAGTAGTTGTGGATTTTTCGGGAGCCGTAGAAGTGGTGCATCCAGTGGAAGTAGTAGAAGTAGTATCTGTAGGATTATTCGATGGATTAGATTCTTCCCACTTATCACCTTGACTTGATTTTTTAAAATGTTTAACACCATCATTAGAATGTATTGAAATATTCTTAGTACTTGACACAAAACTGATACCATCTATAACAACTTTGTAAGCATATATTTTAGTATCACTGGATTCCCAGATGACAGTATTTCCTTTGACAATTTTGTTGAACCCATAGCCAGACTTAGTAACAAATGTTCCTTCATTATTCTTCTTAGAGTAACCATATTCAGTTGTGTTATTTTTTGTATTTATATTAAGATTTATCAAAGATATTTCTTCTTCAGATTGATCATCTGTAGTCTTACTTTTTTCAGTAATACTTGCTTCATCTTCCTCAGTACATTTAACCTTTTTTAAATTCCATATTAATAGAAATATTACTAAATATTGATATTTATACCTCATTTAATAGATCAATATTCAAGCTTTCTCTTATTATTTCAGTTATCTAATGAGTGGGGACTGGATAACGTGAAATTTTATTAATTACAAAAATAAATGTTTAATTAGTCAAAACGTTTTACTAGGAATTATTACAATTGGATTATAATCTAGATTCTACATAATTGTGCAATATAATATAAGTTGTTATCTAATAACATCTTATTTAAATCCAATATAATGTATATTTTTTTGATTATTTTAATCATTTATTAATCGCAATTAACTAGCTTTATATTATAAATATATTAAAGTTTTTTAATATTGAATTATATTACATTCTTTATTATTGTTTACTTTATAGTATTTATATCTTTCTGGTCATATTAATCCTTTTTTATCTCATGGAAGAACTTATATATCCATTGTATTCGATTAAGAAAATTTATTATTATGAATTTCATCCCGAACGAGGGATTAATTATAGTTATTCGGTTATTTTTTACATATTCTTCTTAATCCCCCATCCTGTATATAAATATGCACAAATGAGCATCTCCTTCAATACACATCATGGCGTAAATAATGGACTTATTTACGCTCCTATTTTTGTCACTGATTTCATCCTATGATTGCATTATATACTCCCGACCATCCTCCCTTTTAAACTTTAGCAACATCAATACCACTGAAATCACAATCAGAGATTCCAACCATCATAGTTATCAAGAGCATGAATATACACCGAAAAGTGGTGTACAGATTTATAAAGTGACAGATGGCTTTGGCGTTGTGTGGGAGGATAAACAAAAACTGAATCCTTGTTTAGGTGCAACGACACTTACCAAAAACCACTTGATTCACCTGATACACCTTAGAATAAAAAGAACTTCTAAAAAAGTTGAAGATAAGTATTACAAGAGATTGGAGTCTAAATTTGTGAATATATCCGATAAAGAGTACGATATCCTTAGATTGGATACCGACCAACTTACTGACAATTCCATCTACTTTGACATAAATTCAAAAGAAATAGATGAGCATTTGTTTAAAACTACAATTAGACCATTCGATGGAGTCCCTACTCTCCTATTACAGCCTCTTCCCTCTTATAAATTAGTAGCAATTTATGATGATTTTAGGACTGTGTGGTCCAAAAAGTCCACCCAAGTATATGTCGAAAAACTAATCGCATACTATTTTTTCACCAAGTATTATTTAATTATGTTAAGTATAAATGTAAAAGAGGAAACCAAATATCTTTGTTTTATGTTTAAAGACGGCAATTGGTTGGAAATTGAGTACTATACATTTATGAATAAATTCTTGAGATTAAAATCGCACATACCAATAACAGGTCACCTTTCATTTGACATTTTGAATCTTCCCGATGACCAGGATTATTCCATAGAAAAGGATGAAAAGTATAGTATTGAATTAGCTACTTATTATCCTCGCAGAGGGTTCGTTTTAAACAGTGTTCTCAAAGGTGAACACATAATTTGGGAGTCTGCCACTGAAAGGTGTGTCTCCATAAGATTAGTTAAAAAGAAAGGAACCATTTACGGTATTAATTTATCACTAAATGATGATCGAGAAAACCATACAACTTTGAATTTTGTCTTCGATGATTATGTATTCAAGTCTGCCACAGATGAGGAGTTTAAAGAGTTTGGTAAAAAGCTCTTAGACCCCTCAGATTACCAAAAATATCAAGAAGAGCGTGGTAAAAATAAACCTCCAGAATCTCAGGAGGAGCCAGAAGTCATTATTGAAGAACCTGAGGGAGATCAAGAAGAGGATCAAGCTGAAGAAGCCGAAATTCCCAAAGAAACACATATTCCCCAAGGATCAGAAATGCCAGAGGAATCATATATTCCTAAGGAAACTTCAACTCCACCAGAATCCACTCAAAGAGGAGAATCTTCTGATTCTAAAGAACATGAAGATTCAACAGAGTCCACTTTTCATGAAGAACACACAAGTGATGGAGATTCTGTGCCACAGCTTTTGGATATAAGCAACTACAACACCAGAGTATTCATGAGGAATAGCTTTAATATGGACAATGTGGACACTTTTGAATTTTTACCAATGCCCAAAGTTAAAGTTAGCTCAATTATTGACGGTTCTATGTTTATTTGGGAAAACTCTAAGCAAGCCCATTCATTCAGTAAGTTGTATGTTCATTATAGAAATGATCTCTCACAATTACTCAAGTTGGTAACTCATGTCAAGACCGGTGAAGTATATACTTTTTTCAAGAGACACAATGCAGGTTTTTTGTCCATTCCATCTTCTGATTACGACTTATTATTTGATAAAATGGGAAATTCAATCAATCTTCTAGACAACTCAATACTTTTAAATCTTTCCACTACTCCTCAAGAAAAGTATTTTGATTATTATAACGAGTATGACGACGGAGTTAATATATCAAAACTTATTACTAGATCAACTTTTAAACTGTCAAAAATAATAGACGGACAGCATGTTCTATGGCACTCGACAACCAACGAGTCTTGTTCTAGCGTTAGTAGGAACAGATTTTACAAAAACTCTGAACTTCTTGTACTGAACTTCTCTGGACTATTAAGTTTCTCTACTAAATTTTTTAAAAAGACAGATGAGGGGTATTCAGAGATTGATCAAAGCACTTATAATTCAGACTACAAATCCTTGAAAGATTCAATCCCATTCATTTCAAACGTTAGTCTCAATATTAACTCAAGTCCAGGAGAAGTTAATTTTCTTTACAACGAATCCGTTGAGGGGAAATTCATTCATGGGAAATATTACCCTAAATCTGGTTATGTTTTAAACAAGGTTAGCTCGGGATCCAACGTTCTATGGACCTCAACCAAGAACAGGTGTAAACAAGTTTCTGTTTTGTCCGGACCTAACTCTAAGAAGTTGGTCAGGCTCTTGTTTTCCAACTCAACTCTCCCAGAATTATACTTTAATCTGGTGAATGGAAAGTTTGTAAAATTGAGAAATTTTATTGAATTTGACTTCACTTTAAAGGAATATAAAAAGCCTGAATCTGATGTAGATGCTTGTGCCTTTTGCAAATCTCAACTCGAAAGGGAGTTTCTTCTGACTAGTGATGTTCAGAAAATTTACCTAAATATCAATATCGATACTTCTAATATTTACACTTGTTTTGAATCTGATTTAGTTATGAATAAAATATTTGTCCCTAAAGATGGTAATGTGTTCACGAATATTACAGATGGGAGTGTTATTCTATTTAATTCTAAATCAGATTTTAATCTATGTGTTTACATTCAGGTTTTTTACGGTAATGGAAGTCCCAGACTCGCTATATTACGTACTTTGCCCATAGAAACTTCCACAAAAGGTTCTTTATCTTTTTTGGAACTTTCTGACTTAGTCAAAAATATAACTCCTGAGGAATTTAAAACCAAGATGGCAGAATTAACTGATGAACTAAACCGACTAAACCAGGCTCAAAACAAGATTCCCCTAAACATATCTTCACCAGGCACAGAATATAGTGAGAGGGATGATAGGTTCAGAGGACTTAATTTCAAAGAATTCAGGACAAAGGAAGGCTATTTTTTCAGCAAAATTATTTTTTCAAATGATTTAGTCTACTCTCTTGATTCAGATGAAGATTGTGTTTCAGTTCGTATTTACTTTTTTTTAAAATTTCCCTATTTAGTTGAGTTAGAGTTCTCTTTGGTGGACTCAAAGAATACTAAGCTTTATTTATACAGATATTCCAATGATTTTATCACTTTAGATTTTGATCACTTTAACAATTTACTAAGATCGATTTCTGGTTTGGTTTCAAAATGTGTAATTTTGGATTTGGGAGACTATAATTCAACAAACCGATTTGAAATGCCAGACCCTGAAACAAATTCTGATTGTAAACTGAATCACAAATTATTTTCTTCCTCATACATATATTTTACTGAGATTAATTCAAGGAATATGGTAGTTTGGAGAATCACTTCTGATTTGTTTTTTGCCAAAAATGTAAAAGTTCACTATCTCGACAAGAATCCATATTTAATTAAAATACTACTCCAAAATCTGGACAATGACGAAACTAACCTTTTTTATGAGTACAATAAAAATACTTGGAATAGCATTAATTACACTGAATACACTAATAAACTAAACAAACACTCAACATCTGGAAAGGATGAATCTAATGTGGCTCCTGGTGTCTTTGATCTCTTTGACGTTGATATAACTAAGAATATCAACCCAGATCATGTTTTATACGTTTCATCTAAGGCGAATGGTGTAATTTTTGTACAAGCATCTTTGAAAGACGATTCCGATGGAATCAGGTCTGTTTCTAACAATGGAAAATTAATGTGGAAATCATCAAGTCAGGATAGTGTTTGTAAGAACTGTTTTGTTTATTATTTTGATGGCACGCCCCAACTGTTAAAATTGGTTTTATTATCAGAATCAGATACTGAATCGTTCATATATAAACATGTATCTAATGGATACTGGGTAGAAATAGATGACGATATTTTTACAAGAAAATTGGCTTCTTTTGAGTCCCTATCAAAAGTCAATGTTGATCGTGAACCAACTCAAAAAGTTGTTTTCAAATTGGACACTAGTAATATTGACAAGTCTCTTGTGAGATTTACTCAACATCAGTTGAAAAATTTGCCTTATAATCAGTATAAACCCATTGGAAGGGGGTCCTTTTCTGAGGTTGTTGATGGTTCTTCTATTTGGAGGTCTGATTCTGATTCTGAGTGTAATTTAGTGAGGATTTATCTTTTTAAGGGTTCACCTTTTCTTTGTAAACTATTTTTATCTAATGATTTGGGTGTCGACACTTATTTGTACTTTGAGTATGCTGATGGCAATTGGAATAAATTGACCTCTAATGAATTTGAATCAAAATTAGATCACCTAACTCAAGATACAGAATTTGAAAACGAATCTGATGCTGGTCAATCGGATGAAGAAGAAACTATTAGTTCAGATATCAAAGTTGAAATTCCATCTGAAGATGGAGAAAGAATTGAACCACAACGTGCAGATACACTTGGAGGAGTTCGCGACTCATTTGAAACAACTGAACAAGGTGATGAACAATCTCAAGATACAGAACTTGAAAACGAACCTGATGATTCTAACACAGATGGAGATAGTTCAGATATCAAAGTTGAAATTCCATCTGAAGATGGAGAAAGAATTGAACCACAACGTGCAGATACACTTGGAGGAGTTCGCGACTCATTTGAAACAACTGAACAAGGTGATGAACAATCTCAAGATACAGAACTTGAAAACGAACCTGATGATGTCGATTGTAAGATTGATCTTAATTCCTTGGATTCAGATTTATGCACTTATGTAAATGATACTCTTTTCAATTTGTCTTATACTTTAATGAAGGCAAAACCTACAGTTTTAATTAAGGAGATCAAGGACAACGATTCTGTTGTCTGGTCTAGTTCAGATGAAAAACACTGTACTCATGCTAAGATTTACCTTCATAAGGACTCTGGAGTTTTGGGGCAGTTAGTTGTAAAATCCAAAGCTTCTAAACTTGTTTTTGTCAAGAAGGTTGGAGATTCTTGGCACTTAGTAGACGAGAATGATTTTAACCAAAATTACGGTGATCTTTTAAACAAATGCAGTAGTTCCTAATCTTTAATGCAGTGATTTATATCTTTTAATTGCAGTTTTAATGTTATTAAAATATGTAATACTTACTATATATTACTATTGTATTAAAATTATGTTAGTTGATATTTATTTGATTCCAACATCAATGAAAGAACTTCAATTGTATTTTTGAGTCTCTGTCCCATTGTTATCGTCCTGAAATAACAAGTCATCTCTTTTAAATCCTTTAAAATATCCTCATCACTTACGGAGGTTACTAATATTATGAGGGTTTCCAAAATACCGATCACAATGTCTTCTTCCATTGGAAATCTTTCAGACTCTTTTTTCCTGGAAAATACCGACAATGAGCTCATCAATAAGCTAGCAGATTCGTTATTGAACCTTTTTACAAACGTCTTTGATAAGGCAAATTTGCTGGTGCTTATTTCCACATCATACCTAGGGAGTAATGTTATGTTTTCACCGGTTTTAATTCCAGAATTTCTGATTAATTTATCAGCCACAGATGTTAATTCAAAATTTTTAATATTATTTGTTATTGCTGAAGTATCGTTGAGAATTTTAGTTGTTAATGCATCAACATCAATTGATTTATTAAATGCTATTGCTGTATACTGTATGCAAAGCAACATTGTAATTCTTATCGAAAGTGTGAAATCGTTATCAAACAGATGAGACGAAAAGAACTTTGATAGATGCAGTGGACACTGATATGTCATTAATGCCAAACTTACTAATATCAATTTTTCTGGTTCTTTTGATACAAATTCCATCTGATACGCCAATTCATTCTTATTATTTATTGATTCATCTACTAATTTTCCTCTAGATTTATCGACAATTTCGATTATTTTTTCTCTATAGAGATCCAAATCATCTAATTTCAGCAATAATTCTGAAATTGGTATTGAATATCTCTCCAGCATTGTTTCTTTTTTCTTTATAATTTGTGGCAAATACAACAATGTTTGGCTGATTCTGAGAATTTTATTTTCTACACTTTCATCTTCTTGTCGATCCAGGGGTTGTGTAATTAGGTTTTCGTAGTCAATATCTCCTCTTGCTGGCTTTGAAAGTAGTCTTTCATAGCACTGAACTATGTGCTGTGGAGGCTTTAGGTATAGGTCCTTTACATATCCCTTTACTGTTTGAACATTTATCGATGGTGTATCTTTAAATACTAGTTTCAAAAACGTTTCATTTTCCATGTCATTACTTTGTTTTTCTGGCTTATTAGTATTGTTTTCCATATTATCAGGTTGTTTACTTGGGTTATTTGATATATTGGTAACATCTGATAGATTCATTTTAATTTTTGAAAAGTTTGGGTTAACAATTAGCCTAGATTTGTAGGCCGCTAGATGATATGTGTTTGGTGTATATTCTTTATATTCCTTGTCGAACTTAAGAAGTACCGATTCATCGTTTACAAACGAATTATTATACAGGAAGACTGAGTAGGACTCAGCTACTATAATTGTCGCGAGCCTCATAATCGGGTCCAGTGTTGATAGTCCAGAAGTTATTCCCTTTGTCAACAACGCCGACAATGTGTTATAGGTTGCTTTAGTGGCAGATGTTGTGGATTCTGTCAAAACTAAACTATGCAATAGTCTTGAAATACACCCGGAGAGCTGAGTGATTTGATTTATGTGCAGTGTGCGGATAAGTTCGTAATCTGAGTAGTAGGCTGAGAGATGTTCCAAAAGTGTTACCTTTGCAAGTTCAGGCAGCAAATCTATGACCAAATAGAGGATAAAGGTCGGTAGATTAGTCCTACTAAGTGGGTGGAAGAGGTTCGAGAGTGCGTTAAAATTCCAACAGTTTCCACAATTCAAGTAGGACCCAAACATGAGCGAGATTGTTCTTCTCAGCACATTGTAATATACGTAAGAGTCAATACAGATAAAAAATTCTCCGTCGCACTGGTCTACGTATAAGAACTTGGACAAATACTTCAAAACACTGCAACATAGCAGCAGGCTGGATTCACTTTTCCCGAGCGAATAACTATACTCAAATTCTTCTGGTTCATTTTCTTTGACCAAATTACAGTAAAACTTAAATACTGAATCAGCCAAATTGGTTGAATAACCTCTTTTATATAAACGCTGTATGAGATGGCTCGACTGTGTTTCAGAATTTTGCGATAAACACTTTACCACTATTAAATATATCAAATCTTTATATTTCTGTGTTAAATTTTTGATAGAACGGTATTTTAATTCGTCTATCAAGTGGATTAAATCCTCGATTAATTCCAAATCCTTCTCCTTTGAAGTTAATAAATTAAATATTTCACTATTTGGGTCATTTATGATTGAGTCAGCAAACGAATATAGATCTTCTACAGATTTAAGTTCGAATGGGACGATTTTATCAATTTTGTGGAATCTATACTCAAAATCCATATCCACTGATGGATTACATTGAAAACCTTTTTATTTGCATTTTTTAAATTAATTATATAAATCTATCACATTACATTAAAATATTTTTAATAAATCTATTAGTGTTAAGAAGGGCAGGGATTGAGGAATCTCGATGATGAAACACACAAATAAAAAAATTGTTGGTTGGTTAAATTTATTATTAAAACTGAAAAAATATAAAGATTTTAGAGTGTTTTAAATCTTGCCATATTTTAAAAAATGAAGCCGGCTTAAAGGTGTAGCTGATTAATGTCAAATATATGGTTTAGAACAAATTTGTAGCCGTTCCTTGTAAGAAGACTGAAAGAGGTTCCTAATCTTAGATGGGAAATTTATGGTTTGTGAGAGTAAGAAAGGTTTGTCTTCGTAGACGTTTGACGATCCTCTTTTACAGATAAATGGGATTCTCAGATTATGTTTCCTAGAATACTTAAATAGTCGACTTGAATATCTATAGATCATCTCCTAAAGGATTATTATTCCAAGTAAATCAGTTGCTTACCTTTTTTTTATTTATAATTTCAGTTTTAAAAGTGTATAAAACAAGCTGCAAGTGGTCTTTATTAATATCCATATCTCCTACTATATTGTTTATTAGCTCATTTGCTTCCCAGTCTGAGTTTAACATATTCCAGCTAATAGGACCTAAATTTAGGGTTTTGTTTGCTTCAATTGGAACATCAAGCGTCACAACTATATTAAACCGGGAGTGAAAGGTATGGGATATTTTATTTCTTTCAGAGAGCATTTCTACTAAGAGGGCGAAGTCACACTCAATCATCGATGCTTCGATTATTTGTCTTTCAAATTCCATAGACAGGCCTCTGTCGTATGGCACCCCGTGTTCCTTAGAAATTATTCGTGTGAAAATCTCGACAGATTTATCACTATCAAACATGTTCCACATAAAGGCGAATGGAATCGGCTGTGCAGTCCTAGAGAAGATCAAACTAGGGTACAAAAATAGTTTAATAGGAGCGAGAGCGGAATTTCGTGGAATCACGTCATAAAACTTGTCCAGATACACTGACTGCATTAAAATTGAGTGGTACTGGTTGTACTTAGATACAAGTTTGCGGATCCTTTTCTTTGTATCTACTAAATAGATATTACTAATGCTAATTAAGTTAATATAACAGTGGAAGGGATGAATAGACAACTAAATCTAAACCAACCTGAATTATTGTTTAAAGATTGCGATTTGATGATATTTTCACCAGGTTGGCGTAAATTTTTGAAGTAATGAAATAAATAATAATAATAATACTGGTATCCAAATTTCTTCAAAATCTTCCTATCCACATCAGCGTTGTCTAAATAACACTTAGAACTGGTTTTGGATGAGATGAAAATACCTTTGGAATACAATTCGGATATGAAATACTTCCCCTGTTTAACAAGGACTTCGTAGGCATATAACGCCTCCGAAAGGGTCATATCCATCTTAGCTTACAAAAATTTCTACATCAATATTTAAACATAACACTAATCTTTATCTGGGCCTGGATTATTCCTAAACTCCCCTTCCAGATGGGGATCTAACTTTCTGATTTTTTTCTATTTATTTTATTTATTTTAAAATGTAACTTTTTTTTATTCTTAAAAATTTAAAAATTTCTAGTGTGTACATTTTTAATTATTTTTCAACCTTTCTTATCCTTGATCTACATAGATATGTACGGAGGACTAAACCAAGACTCGTTTGGAGCTACCTGGGCTCCCGCAGAATTTGATCATCGTACCATTATTATGTCATTATTATATTTTTATTAAATTTTATTAAATTTTGTTTTTATATATTTTATATAAATTTTAAGTGAATTTACACAATTTGCTATAATATTAAATAATTTGTTTAATAGTTGAACATTCTGATGGCGGATTCTTTGAGGAAGATTTATCAAATTTCATAACGGAAGATGATATTAATAAACCAAACACTGAAGTTAACCTTAGAAAAACTTTCATGCCTTTAAAAATCAGTTTGTTTTTCTAATAACCAAATTTACTCACATTTTATTAAATTTATTAGTTATATCCAAGATATGAAATACACAATTAACTACTATTATACTAATTAGTATACTCAGATCTTACTTTTGATACAACACTGTAATTAAGTATAGATATGATATATTCCTCTTGGAAAACCGGCGGGGTGTCGATTAACGTATACGGGTACCAGTTGGACATAATAAAGTTGATTGGGTATGTTAAAGAGGCCAAGGAGACTGATCAAGACACTTCGTTCCTGATAGACGACGGGACTGGCACTATAGAGTGCATTCACCTATCGCCCGGTGACATCAGTGATTGGAAGCGTAACTACATCAGCGAACTAACAAGAACTAAATCTGCAGTCAAGATCTATGGCGGTTTTAACCCTCTTTACAGCAGCAGCAGCCCAACCATAATCATATACTCAATAAAAGAAGTTACTTCTCCTGAAGAGATAAAATTGCATAATTTAGACGTTATATACTCTGTCCTACTTGTGAGTTTAACTTTTGTGTAAGAATATGTAGATTGACGGAAAACGCAACCCAAATGTTATGGATACGATAGGCGAAATGGATTCAATCTTAAAGGAGTTCGATATTTCAATTCCTAAACAACAACCAGATAATTCTCTTGATAATATTCTATCTACCACTACTGACTATAGTCCTACATCTACCGCCAAAGTAATTCTTTACATATTTACGTATATTTGATTGGCTCATGCTCTTATAAATTATATGTTCAGATACCAGTGAATGAATTGGCTTTGACTAAATTTATATCATCAATGTTGGCAAATGAATCAAGAAACAACAATTACAATGGCCTACACATCTCTGAAATAACAAGAAGATGCAGACAACAACATTCATTTCAATGTAGTTTTCTACTTAGTTACATATTCCTGGATTTGTGTAGTTGGTTATATTACCTTATAATGTTATAGCTGTACAAGAACAAAATATTCGAAAGATTCTCAAGGATCTGGAGCGGGACGCTACTGTTTTCCAAACTCTCGACTCAAACACCTACGCCTCTACAGATTCATAGCTATTTCCTAATTTATTTTCATTTCATTATTTAATTTTTTATATAAATTATCGAGCCTATGGGACCCTTTGAATGCACTATAATAAAATTGATAGACAATTAATAATTCGGTTACCTTTTCCCATTTTTTTCTTGTTTTACATTTTTAAATTTATTTCTGTTTAAAATTTTTTATTTTTTTCAAAAATGTGTAAAGAAGCTTTATGGGTTTTCCAGTTCTCCTTTCTCTAAATATTTTCATTATTTTTGTATAAATTATATTGTTTTAATTTTGTTTAATAAATTCAACTCTTAACACTAAATTTTGCTTTAATTTGATTATATTTTGGTTAATTTGGTGTGTAGAATATCCCAATGAATGATACATTATTTCACAATTCATTCAACAATTGCAGTTCTATAACTAATGATGGCAAAAATGACCATATCAATAGGAATTTTTATTGTTCAAGCCCTTCGAACCAATACAATGTAAATAATTTCGCCTTTCCTAATTATTTGGCACCCTTTTATGACCAAAATATCGTCAAGGATAGTCCCTCGAATTACGGGTTTTATTCCTCCTCATCCTTAATCTCTTCTGACTGCCGCCTTCAACTCCCAAACACAGGGGAGTATTTTAATTTTCCACAATCAGAATCAGAACTTTATGATCAAATTATTTCAAATTCTGTAACTGATTTTGATACCATTGGTGACAAAACTGGTTCTCAAGTTGATTCTAAGGATAATTTCCCGGGTCTTTACAAAGAGTTTTTGGATGAAAAAAAGTTATTTGAATCACTTGAAACTAAGTTAAAACCCCTAAAGCTGAAAGAACATTCATGCGAAACTTGTTCTAAAAATGGTTACAGTTCCCTTTACAACACCACTTTTAATACTGTTAATAATCTTGAAGGAAAAAATTTGGATCCATGCCCTCATTCTGATCTTAAAAACGTTCCAATTCCATACCCGATTACTTCATTTAACAATGAGTCAACAAATATTAATCCTCCAAATGCTGACGAATTGGATCGATTATTGAGTTACACTAAGGAAACTGAACTTGATGAAAACATGTGTGTTGAAATCGATGACATTTCTGAATTTATAGAAACTCAGAGAAATTTGAACGATTTAACACCAATAAATACGAATACACTCCGAAACCTTTCACTTAATTCTCAATTAAAAGGTAATTTAAAAAATTTGCAGTGTGCAAATGGAGAAAATTACACAGTTTTTAACGAGGATTTACCTGTAATTTCATTGAAAAATGAGATAACCGAAGACAATTTAAGCAAATCGGATGAATGGATATATCCTAAATGTATTCTGAAGAATTCTATTTCTTCTCAATTTCCCCAAAACCTAGCTACCAGAACACCTTTTAATTCTTTAGCTGATCCTCTGGCTACTAAATCTAGCGCTAAAGAAGAAATTCACCCTGTTATTAACTTGGAATCTAAATTATTGGATGGTGAGATGGACTTAAATTTTATGATTGAAAGGTATGTTGAACTAAGGAAGTTGGATTATCCTGATGAAATTTTGAGGGCTCTAAAGCACATGATTTGCGAGCGCCTAAACAGGCCCAAACTTTACTATAAAGGTTCAAAATCAGATCAAACTGAAAAGGATACTCTAGAATACATTTTTAACAACATTGTCAAGTCAATTAACCTAGTTGATACCGTAAGACCGTACGAAAAACGAATTGATGAAGAATCAACCATGTATACATATTCAAGTTTGTCTTTATCTTCTTACGATTCTGTGTTTGAAAGTTTCAACTTTGACGTTTCCTTTAACGATTTTTTTTGTCAAACAGTTGATTCAATTCACAAAAATACTGTCGATTTGTATGGTTGGCTGACAGTTTCCGAGGAAAAGTCAAGAACACTTTCTAACAAAGTATTGTATTGTGAGTTGGTTGGAGGCAATCTATCTCTATTTTCAGCCTCTAACAGGGAAAGTAATGACTCATTTAACTCATATAAGCTTCTAAAAACAGTTAAATTGGACGAATTTTCAACCATTACGAGAAAAAAAGATTCCAAGAACAATAAAATATTTATACGTCTTTCAGGCTCTTTGGATCCTGTTAATACTAGATCTAATAAGTCCAACAAAAACCATGCTGGAGATATGATAATATTGAAACTAGAAGCTGATACTCAAAATGAATTGCAAAATTGGTACATGTTTTTGTTTTCAAGGTACTGCTTCACCTATTCATTTTCCCTTAATTAATCTCTCTTGGATAGCTTATGTACTTAGTTATACAATTAAGGATGTAATTATATAGCTTATATTATTGTTAATTGATGATTAGATCGAGGATAAGTTCATTTTTGACTATCTTGCAAGACCTCAAAGTTAGTCCTCTGAACAATACTTTATTTTTTCTTTTGTACCCTAAAAAGAAGGTTTGTATCATGATTACTCCATAATCAGTTTTACATATTTCACAATCAAATATATAATTGTTTCATATCTTGTAGGAGCTTATATTGAATAGATTAAAGTATGAAAATGAATGTGAAGAGGAAATTTACTCTAAATTCATAAAAAATCATTTCTACTATGCCGATTTCACTATGTAATATACACATTACTGTTTTATATATAGAATTTAATACTAATATTTATTAGTTTCAATTATATTTCCAATTTAGTTTATTGTAATAGATTATTATTATATATAGGCGTAATATGAATGATAATGATATAATACATCACATGTTGAATTGGAAGCAGCCTGTTTACACAATTAACTTTTCTCTCAACAAGCTTAATTTAAAGATTGAGCCACAAGTTGTTCTGGATTACCTCAACAATAACAACATTCGTAACTTATTTCTTGACCGAAACCCTATAAACGAATCATTTTACCTTAACATTTTACCTCTATTACCTACTCAGTCTGGTTTAAAGCATTTGAGTTTAAAGGGTTGTTCTCTTTATCCATCTATTATAGGTGTGTTAAAGGGTATTTGTAAGAATAAAGGATTTGACAAGTTTTTGTTGGATTTGAGGGAGTGTGAATTAACTCCTGAAATTCAGGCTTTTCTCACTACTTACCCTTTCAACAATTTGAAAATCATTCTCCAGAGTTCTTTAAAATTCCCTCTGGAATTTGAAATGGACAATTTCTTAGACAATAAAGATTTGTCTTTGATTTCCATAATGGGTTCTGTTATATCTGGTAAACTTATTTCGACACACCAGGTACTCCGTTGAACTGAATTGTTTTTATCCCCAGGGGACTGTTTTACACAACTTACTCATTATTTAGTTATCCATTTATTTGTGTACTTAAGGGTATATGTTGGTGTAGAAAGTGAGGAAGACTAACTTGGGGTGTTTTGGTGCTAAAATGGACCACAGCTCCGATGTTTATTTTGAGTACCGGGCGCCTTACTTAGTTTGGTATGACTGGACTCCAAATAATAGACGTTTTTCTCTTTACACAAGAAGATACTCAGATGAGCAGACTACCAGGTTATCTGAGGACAAGGTTATGTTCGTGAAAAACGTTAAGGCTGTGGAAAGAGCTGGCACCGAATGGCTGATGATTGAGGGTAAAGCTCCCGAAAATTTCAAGTATCAATCGAAATTATTGAAGTTTTACGTTAGAGGGTACAATAAACATGTTACAAATCGTTGGTTTGAAGTTATTTCCAGATGGTATTTTGAGTAATTGCGGGTGGTTCCCGCTATAACTATACTAGTTTTATATATTTTTTATTTATGCTACTATATTGGTATTCTTTACCCTTATAATTATATTCTAATAATTGATTTCAGGGTTTGTGGAGTACAATACACTGATTACCTAGTACACCACTCGAACTTAATTCCTTCCAAATACATTCTCTCATTCTGCTCCAAAATCGATACTCCAGTACTACTCTACTTATTTCCTAGTTATTGCATACTATATTTACTGAATTTTAAGGATTTGAATTACTATTATATTATTAATAAAGTAAATAACACTATATAAATGATGTTTAGGTTTTGGTTATGAATGAATTCCCGTTGGAAAGGAAATTTTTGATGAGGTTTTTATCTCAGTTGTCAACTCAGTCGACTTTGAAGGTTTTGAATTTCTCCAATATGGGTCTAGATTCGAATAAGTTATCGTTTGAGTTTCCAGTTTTGAGAGATTTGGTGCTTGAGAAGCTCGACTACTCTTTCAATACCATCACTCTAGATGATATGAACCAATGGCTTCTAAACGCCTTGGTACCCAAAGTCACAGTACAATATTATAACATCAGCAACAACCCACTTGGGGACTCCGTAAATACCACAAAGTTTTTTCTCAAAGTTTTATCATTAAAGCCAGAACACATTTCGTAATTCCCTTATTTATACATAATTATCTTCATAGAAATCTAAATATTATTTAACTAGAACCATAATTTACACGGTAATATTGGAATAGGCTAAATGACTGTAAATTATCAAATGTATTTGTAAATGAATTGAGTACTGAACTTGTTCGAACCAAACTCAAGTTGAATTCGTTACAAATTATTGAGTTTGAAGCCAATTCGTTCAATTTACAGGTCCATACTATAAACTTGTTAATTATAATTATACAGTATTTAGTTCCTATAGCTGCTAATGATTAATTAGGATATGAAAAAGTTGATTGAGGTAATGAGTGAGTGTTTCCCGAGACTTACTGAATTGAGACTATCAGGTTCTCTCGACCCCGAAGGTGCCTCTAACTTGTCTCAATTGTTTCCAATTTGCTCATTTGAACGGGTATCTCCCTCAGAGCCTGAAGTTGGAGCCTTCACCCGAGTTTCTCACGTCAAGAAGGAAAAACGTACAACTAGAAAATTCTTTCATTCCATCGCACAATAATTTTCTTTTCTCAAAACCATTTCATTATTAATTATTTATTTTTCAATGACATAATTTATTCTAAATAATAGAATAATTAATTTTAAATAAAAGGATAATTTATTTTTTAAAAAACTAATATAAAATGTGTAAAATAGTGTAATATAAATGTTCGATGGTACTATAAGGGGACCAAGAGTAATAAGTTTATCTGGCTCCTCATTTCAAACTTCTTCAGGGCCAAATCGCAAAACTCAGCCAAGATTTGATGTTTACTCATCAATTAGAAACAAAGCGGCCAAAAAAATCAAAGATTCTCTATTATCCAAACTCCGCCACAAACAACAAATCAAGCTACTAACTTCAGACATAGATCATTTGATTTCGGAAGTAAATAAATTTTTCTTAGATTTTAATATACCTGAAATTTGGGGAATTGACCAAATTGTATCATATCATCCGATTCTAAGATTAATACGAGTAATAACAGCAATTCACAATAATTTCCCGGATTTAATTTCTAGTTCCTTAAAAAATGATTCAGTAAAAATTTTAATTGACTGGTATAATTCGCCAATTCCACACTATTCCTTTGATTTTCTTCTGGAAAATGACCAGACGAAGGCACAATTTATATTACTGATAACCAGATATGTTAGGATATTTTATAAATTTGAGCCTCCTTTGGGACTGAAAAATGCATTCAAAGTAGGAAATTTGTTGCTGAAACTTGATCCATTGACCCAGCATGAACAACAATTCATCAGGTTTATGAGAATAATAATTACCAAATTTCCCTACAGAAACGTCGATAATATTAATTTTTACTGTAAATTAGTCACAAATTGGTACCCATCGACTCTGGTTAGAGCTCTTTTGACGGGAGATTGTGTTCAAGAATTGTTAGGCCTGAGCATATTTTTAAAGCCTCTGATCAATGACGCAAAGGAGGCCTTTGAATTGTTTGTTAGATTTTGGTGTGCACCTGAGCTATCTGTGCCAAGTGAACACCTTTTAGATGTGTTGAAGAGTACAATTCACGAAAACTTCCTGATTGGTTCATCAACAATCAATGACCAATCTCATGCTACACAGAGTTCAAAACCTGATTCAACACATTTTAGAGGTAATAAACGTAATGTCAAAGAGTTTGATGAATTGGTGGAAGAAATGATGAAAAACTGTGCTGAAAAGTTACCGCTGGAAATAACTTTAAATAGCGTTAAGATGAATCTTATAGAGGAAAACCTAAAAACTGAACTACAATCGTACACTTTCACCAATCATCTTCATTTACTACATTATAATCTTGTGACTACTTTTAATACTACTAACAATATGGTTAGTTCATTTGTCACTAATAAACACTTCAACAACAGCATCGTCACTAGTAATAGTGTTAATACCGCGTTACCGGTGTATTATCACGTATTTTATAATTTGTTGAACTTGCTGAAGGTGATTGTGGAGGAGAATTTGCTGACCCAGAGAACACTGTCTAAGCAGTTGGAATCGATTTTTAACGTATTGTTGGTCACCTTCTACCACTTTTCTAACCCTCCAAACCTGTATTCACTACAGTCTAAATACTTTTCCTGGACTAAGTTCCTCTGCCTGCCAAACCTGAACAGGAATTTAATACTAATAATAATCCAGTTACTCTTACCAACATACCAGAAACGCTATTTCCTCAACACAAATTATGATTATATTGTGTACAAATTGGTTAACTTTTTCACTCCAGCGGAAGTAAACCAGCCGGAACTGGATTCTTCAGTGGCTAACATTTTACTATCAGGGTCGACCATAACTATACTGTTGGAATTGTTTAAAACACACCTGGATAAGTGTTGTGATAATAACATTTTAACTCTTTTTTCACATCTTGACCAGGATAATTCAAACTATTCCACCTTTTCTTCTTTGTGGTATGCGTTTTGTCAACTTATTAATCATTCACTTAAGGTACTGCATCAAAGCAGGTGATTCCTGCTATCACCTTCACTAAACATACTTATGCATATTCGTTATGGAATTTTACATAGTTAAATAAATGACTATATCGATTATACATTAAATATATAGTTAAGTAGTTATGGATAAGATAACTCTGAGGAAAAAATTTGTAGATAATGTATGACAATGAGATAATAAAGATAGAGGAGGGTGTAAAGGCTCTGATGAGCGTTGAGGACGCTATTTGGGTCTCGAACATCTTTAACCACATGTTTTGGTACAAAATTAACAAGAAGAGGGTTACCGAGTTCCCATTTAGACTAAGCAGTTTTTACCCTCACTCAATTATCTGCAATTGCAACATCGAAGTCAAGTCACCATCCCACTATACCTACAACACCACTAATACTATTTCTGGCACATCAGTTAACTCAGCAAATAGTGTTAAAACAGAGAATAATGTGATAAGCGAAACATGCATGGAAATTGGTATGTTGGCACGTAAGTTTAATGAGCGATTTTATCGTCTAAGTGGAGCTAATTCTCTACTATGGATTATTCCAGAAGCTGAAAAATCAGTGTTACATTTTGTTGGAACTGAGAATAAGTCGAATTCATCACAGCCTAGTGGCTTAGTATCGCATATTTTGGACTACATTCCCCATACAATAAGCTTTAAGAACAGGTTATTGGTTTTTTATAACTACATAAACAAGGACAAGGCCCAGTGCAGAAATCCCATGATTGACCTCATAGGCTCCTCAGTGTATATAATAAGACGCCAGTTCATCGTTGAGGACGGAATTTCTACCCTAGGCCACTTGAATAACCATCAGCTGAAGCAGGTTTTCAGGGTTTTGTTTGTAGACGAGAATGGAATAGAGGAACAAGGAGTTGACGGGGGAGGACTTTTTAAGGAGTTTCTAATCACACTTTGCACTCTGATTTTTGATCCTACGTATGGAATTTTTGAGGAAGTTCCCGAGGAGAGAAGTTACTATCCATGTCCGAATTCGGGAATCATCCACGAAAACCATCTCGAACTCTTTTGCTTTATAGGCAAAATCGTAGGTAAGGCGCTTTACGAGCAGATTCTAATTGAACCAGTTCTTTCACGACTTTTACTTAACTTGATACTTAAGAGACGTAATACTCTGGATGACTTGAAGTTGTTTGACAGTGCCCTTTACAGGAACATCACAATGTTGAGAGGCATGTCAGAGTCTGAAATTGAGGATTTGGGCTTGACTTTTACCTGTACAACACAGTGTTTTGGAAGCTCAATTCAGGAAAATCTTATTCCAAACGGTCACAACACAAGAGTTACAAAGCAAAATGTAGAGTCCTTCATTCACCAATTCTCCAACTTCAAGTGCAATCGAATGATCGAGTCTCAGTGCTCGGCCTTTTTACAGGGTCTCTCTAGTATCATTCCTCTCGAATGGCTTCAGATGTTCTCACCCTCTGAACTCGAGTTACTCATTTCAGGTTCCTCAGAAGTCATTGACATATCTGACTTGAGGAAAAACACCATTTATGCAGGCGGATTCGATGAAACCAACGCCACTATTCAATGGCTTTGGGAAATTTTGGTATCTACTACTTAAATCACTTGATTCACATATATTCTTACTTTTTACATATTTTACACTATATAATATTAGTTATTGGTATAGTAATTGCACACTAATAGTATGATAATAATTTATAGGACGAGTATGATAATAGTGAAAGGAGTTCTTTTTTATGGTTTGTGACATGCTGTAAAAGGTCTCCTTTGATGGGTTTTAAGCAACTACAGCCCCCCTTTTGTGTACACAAGGAGCCTGACCCAAACCGACTCCCATCAGTATCTACCTGCCTGAACCTTCTAAAGTTACCAGAATGCATATCCAAAGAAGCTTTAAGGTCCAAAATCGTCGATGCAATGTCTCTCTCCAAAGGATTCGGCCTACACTAATTTCCTTTTTATCATACCCATTGTACTATTAATATACTATATACTTTTATCCTATAATACTTAAAATACTTTTATAGTTAATAGTTCTAAATTTAGTGTATAGAAATTCATAGTTATATATTGGATTGATTGATTAATTTGTGTTCAACTTGAGATTAAGGATTTTAATTTTCAGATCTCTCATGAAGTGCGTATGATTTAATATTTATTTTTGAATTAATATTATTTCATCTTCTTTTGCCACTTTAAATCACATTTTCATTCATTACTCTAATATGGCTGATACCTACAATACATACCCAGTGTAGGAAGAAATAGATATTGTGTATTTAGATAAATTAAAATTCTAATTGATTAATATTATTTAATATATTATTTGAACGATTTATTGTTGTCAAGTCTCGACTTAAAAGCTCTAAAAATTTCAATTATATATATTCTTACCTTTATGTTCATATTTTTTGTACGTCTCAATGCTGTCCAAGAGCAAGGCCAAATGAGGAATGTCAGAAGAAGGATCACTCTTTTTATAGTGAGAAATAGCATTAATTAACTGGGTCAAATCTGAGTTACTACAGAATTCAGTAATTTCCCCAATTTTATTTAAAATTACTTTACAAAATTCTCTTGCGATTTCGCTCTTAGGCAGTCTTACCAAAGCCACAAACAACTTTATTGTAGATCCAGTATTAATTCCATAGTCATAATCACCATTTTCAAACAACTGTTTCAAAATAGTCAGACAGTTCACGTATTTAGCTCCGTCAACTATGTAAATGGCCCAGTTGTTCATCAGTTTTACAACGTTTGAAACTTCATTTAGACTAATCAAATCATTTTGTTCTAGCTGTTTCAGAAATATTTTACACATAGTCAAAGCTATTTTTTCGCTATCTAGCTTCAGTGAACTGAGCGCTTTCAGCATTGGAATGAGTAGTTGTGAGCATTCAAAACACAATTTAAACACTTCAGAAGACTCGATTATGCTTTGGGTGAGCCTTGCCTTGGAGGAGACTGGCAACTTATAACAGTATCCAACCACCTTCAGGTTGTTCAGAATCTTATCGAATTTAGCGATATTAGTTACATTTTCTTTCAAATTTAAAAACTCATGAATTGCCCGATTAATAGCTATTTTACAGCTGGAATTTACAATTTTCCTTCTCCTCCGGTTTATCAATGGGTTATTATAATATATCCACAACACTCCAGCTAAATACCAATATCGTATACATAATTAACTATTATAGTACTGTTAGCGAGTAAATAACTAATATATATAACTAAGTAAATATGCACCATAGGGAATAAGAAATAAATATAAAGATATATAGAATTAATTGACTAGAAAAGCCTACATTGTAATTGAGATGTAATGATTGATCTTTGTTCAAATGATTTTGACAGATGGTAACAGAAGTTTGGATCACAAGCCTTCAAATCATAGAACAAATTTGCTATGTTGGTGAGGAACTCGTCAGAAATTCCAGAATCTCCCAATTTACCTGTGGAATCCAATTGATTAATCAATTTCACCTTAAACTCGTTTACACATTTGGTTAAGTTTGGAGAATTTAGAGCAGATTTTATTAAATTTGTTTTTGAAATATATTTTAAACCTGAAAACAACAAGTTTAAGTTCAATTCATTATTCATTATATTATATATATTATATTATATATGTTATATGGTGTAATTTTAAATATATTTTTTCTATTATTATTTTATTTAACTGGTCAAAATAACATATTATAATAAGAAAATACATAATGTTAACTTTAACTTAAAATTTTTGCTATTATTGGCATGAATAATAAATATGTACAAAGAGTGGATAAGCAATCTGGTCCTTCCCTGGATGATTTTATATACGAGAAATCCATCAGTTTAAACAATGAAATCAAAAATTCTTACAATAATTACATTCTCTACAATTCTCCCATTTCACCGTATTACCTCCTTACACATTTACATATTATTTCTTATTTACTATTTTATCATGTTATGTATACAGTTAGGTATTGGATAATACACAGACCATTTTAAAATCTGTTCAGAAATGAGTTTATTCCGAGGACTGAATTTAAGTATGATAGAAATATAGCCTGGTATACGCCTGAGATGGCTAGAGGAATGGTGAACATTGCCAATAAGAAGAAAGCAGTTGACTGTGTTCTGGAGGTCAGAGATGCTAGAGCACCACTCTCCTCAGCCAATCCCTCAATACTAAACCACTATCCAAACCGCATCAACAAGCTCGTTATACTGAATAAGGCCGATCTCGCTCCTAAACACTCACTTCAAGTATTATCGCTTATAACACTACTAGATCCTACCTATATATTAAGTTATATACTAATAATAGTATATATTTAGCCTTATGTAGAATGTGTTTAGAGGTCAAGAGAGTTGTTGGAATCAGTTGGTAATAAAGTTATATTAATAAATTCATTATCTCTGAAGAAGATTATTAAGATAAAGCGGTTTGTGACTTCCAATGTTAGTGTTAAATTTCCTGCTCTTGGGTTTTGGCTTTTAGTTGTCGGTCTTCCAAACGTAGGCAAGTCTTCCCTAATTAAAGCTTTAAAACATCATTCATTCAAGGTATTACATTAGTCTTCTTGGACCAGCAGTTGTAGTTATTTCCATCTTAGGTCTTAGTTATCATTCACATAGTTATTAAGTTAACTACGCACTACATTTATCCTGAGTATGTGATCTATGATTATAGGAGCAATGGTATAGTAAAAAGGAAGTATTGGAACAAGAACGAATGAGTATGAGACACAATTTATCACAGTATTATAGAGAAAACTAAGCCTCGGGTCGAGAACAGGGCTGGAACCACAAAACTTTTAGATTTTTTCAACATCTCACTCAACCCGAAAATATTTTGTTTCGATACTCCAGGAATTATGTTACCAAAGTATCATACCACACATTCATTATTTTAATTATATATTTTTTAGTAATACTATTATTTAAGTTATGAGTTAATATACTTTCTACTTAGTTATAAGTTAATTACATTAATATATAACCAAAATAGCAGGTAATAATAGTACAGAATGGATGACGTTGAAATAAATTTAAAGTTGGCTTCACTGGGTTGTTTAAATGATTCCGTAGCCGGAGAAGATTATATCGCTGACTATATCCTTTATAGACTCAATAAGTTACATCTTTATACCTATGTTAAAACCCTTAATCTCTCTTCACCAACCAATAATATCAGCCAGGTAACCACTTTTATACGACTACAACATGAAAACTTATTTATAATTATTTATAAATATTATCATCAGTTAACACATTTTAAATATAGTACATTAATACGGCCTAGAGAATTTATATAGATATCACAACATATTGGTGAAATTATTGTGAAGAAGTGGAACTCAGTGGATCCAGTTAACTGTTATAAAATTTTTATCAACCAATTTCGAATGGGCTTTTTCGGAAAAATCTGCCTCGACGATCTTTCCAATGTCATTCAACTTAATCAACTCAACGATTACACACTCAGGTACAATCCACCCTTAACACTCACTTTATATACGTAGTTACCCAGACAACATCAACTTAATATTACTCATTTCCAATAGTACAACCAGATAACACTATCTACCGTATGTAAAGTCAGTGTAGTAGTACTTATTAGTAACAAAAAGTGAAAATTTTATAGTGAACCACCAAGTCAGTATACCACTTCATTTGATATAATCCATGGATTGTAATATAAAATTTTAAAATTACACATTTCTAAAGTTATTGAGAAAATGTGTAAAATTAATGTTTTTACATAAATTTGTACTATACAATCTGTTGATTTTATGCGCAAGGAGTGTTAAAATCGCCAATAAACTAAACTTGTACAATAACTTAAATACATTCACAAATAATCGGAAGAAAATTAAAAATGGATTTTTTTTTATTAGTAATTCCTATAAAAATTGTGCAAACGGGTTCTACAGCAAAATTGACAATAATTTGATCACACATGGAAATGTGTTAGAAGATTCCACTGAGATTCCATACAATAACAGATCAACAAACATTGTATTTTATAGTATAAATGATTCAAAAGTTTTAAATTACGAGAGTAATACCAGTAACATAGTTGATGATGTAGAGAAGAGCATATTTACTTGTGCTTTTGACGGTCACGAGTCATTAAGTAATGTACTTGAAACATTGGCTAAACCTCTTGAGAATGTCTGTACGCGTATTCACAATGATCATAAACAGCGTTTTCACTCTGGAATTGACAATAATTTTGAGTTTTCGGCCTTTAGATCGATCAGAGCTTTGATCTATTTAGTAGGATCAAGGCTACTTAACATAGCCAAATTGGCAAGAAAACATAATCATCTACAGGTATTACAATTTCTTTAAACTGATACTATAAATTATGTTCAATATACTTAATTATACATTAAATATAAATAAATTAACAACATTTAAACCAAAGATAAATATAAATGAAGAGTAATAATTAAGTAAATTAAGGGAAAAAGTTTCATTTAAGATTAGTTAAATGTTGTCATACATAGTAATACTATTGCTATATATTGTTAATTAAGGGTAATGACACAATTGTATAGTGTGAGATTAACGAGTTGGAGGCGGAAAATGAAAAGTGTGAAAAGATAATTAGGTCATTTGTCATCAATAATGTTGAAAGATGGGAGAAGTTATTGAATAATACAAAGGATTTTGGAGTTGATTTAGTCAAATACCCTCAATTCAACTCTTTTGAAGACCGTTTGGAGTATATTAAAGGCATTTGGAATTATTTTAATAGCAAAATTTTCAACAATTTACTGCCAAATTATGACCTGAAAATTTCTTTTTACGAACTACAAAGTAGAATAAAGAACGAGATGGCTGGAACTAGGGAATTATTCATCATCAAGAGGACAAATTTGTTGGAGTTTCCAGAGATTTTATATCTCAATGAACTAAAAAATTTGCCAAGTGCTTTGGGGAATTGTGTACTTCGTTCAATGGTTAAGTTGTTTTTGGAAATTTATTCACCCTTCGATTTGGTGGATACAGTTACCACAATATTAAACGGTTTCAGATTTGTTGAAAGTGCCACTGGCCAAAGTGATCTTAATTTCACAGTTATTCAGTCACCTTTGGACAAATTAGTGGAATACAACCAAGATATAATGGCTCAGATTAACTCCGGCGATTTAATTCTAGAAGAGGAATTGGACTTCAACGACCCAAAATCAATTTTTCCAAAGATCAACGTTACACCATTTCTCCCAAACTCATTTCTACCAATAACCAGTAACAACCAAATGTCTGTAGAAAATGATACTGATAATAGTGTTTCTGAGGGAGCAGTGAAGGAAGTTTATCAATTATTTGATAAATCATTTGAAAAGAGTCAAGGAATTGATGATATTTGGTTTAGGGGTGATGATCTGGTAGTACCTGTCCGTGAAATAATAAGAGCGTTGTTAGTGGGTGGATTTGATCAATTTACGTCGCTATTTACTCCAGTAATGAGTAAACTAATGCAATTGAAGCCAGTGGAATTAAATTTTGTACAAAATCGCATCATCACAATTTGCGTACATTTTCTCAACTCTCTACTTTCACTCCAGAACTATTCACATAACTATTCGCTGAACGGAAATTTTAGTATTAATAACAGTGTTGAAAGAGCCAATTTGGTAGTTGTTCAGTGCATTCTATTTTTCATGGGATTACACCAGAAATGCACCAGTAATCTTAATTTATATCCACTCACCAATGATTTCATACGCACCAGTCCTATTATACAGTTGTTAAACACTGTTAACAACTTAGGTACTGATAATAACCCCAACACTGTTAATAATGATACCATAGGGAATGTTAATAAAAATAGTTCTACTCATAAATTGGGGTTGGTATATCAAAAGTATTTGGAGCAGAAGGAGGAGTTCGTGACCTTTATAAATGAGTATTTGGACGATTCAGTTCCATCTGACGACGTTGATGCACTGAAATTTCTAGTTAATTATTACAATTTCAACCTTTTTTCAGGCCGGCTTCCCATAAATATTCCTGCAAGGTTTGTCGATTCAGACTATTTATCATCAAATGATTCATGTGGAATGCTGAGGACACCCACAATATATATCAATTGTCTGGTAAAAGGGGATAAAATAATAATCGCGAGAGTAATTCTGGATGAAATGTTGAGAATATTCATGAAATACTGTAGCAAACTTACGTTTAATGAGGGAAGCAACAGCCTTGTGGACTTGTTGGAGTTTAATCTGGAGAATCGCATGAAACAACACTTTCTTATCTCAACCAACGATTCATTCCCATTCAAACTCTTAGACATTTTACCGTCAGATAACCTAACCAACTACAACCAAGTGTCTGTAGAGAATGATACTGATAATAGTGTTTCTGAGGGAGTAGTAGAGAAGTTTAGTTCTGAGAGACTAGTGCAAAAGGGTTATAACACTTGTAAAAGTAGATTGAATGACGTATTTAAGAGTAGTGTTGGCACTGACGATTTGGTGTCTCAACTTCACAAATCACTGGTGTATGAAGATTCCGATAAAATTTGGCTTGAAAAAAGATTACCAATTTCTCGCTTTTTATCATCCCTCATAACTGGAAACTTTCATCTGATTCACAGTGTCATATCTAACCCAGCGTCCACAAGGGTGACCTCGAAGCTTAAACTGGCACAATTAAATCTATTAGAAAACAAGTTCAAACACCACGCCATCGCCAATTACAACCTTGTTAGAGAGTTGTCCAGAGACAAGAGCGTCAATTCGTTGATTTGGGAAAACCTAATGGTAGTTGAGCTTGCCTTCTCTGACCTAAGAGAGGAACTCATCAAAAACATATTAATATATACCAAAGATTTAATTGAGGCAATTACGAACATACTAAATACCATCACCAACACCACCCAAATACACACCTTTTCAGATGATAACATTAAAATACATGATAACACTGTTATTACCAGCGATACTATTGATGACTCACCCGAAAATTCAGTTGATAATGTTATCAGTAGCAATTATAGTGTAGAAGGCAAACCCGTAGAAAATGCCGATAATATTAGGGTGAGCAAGGAGGTAAAAAATGATTTGTTTGATCTAATCAATGAGGAGAGATTGAGTGGAGATGACCTTCATGGCGTGATCCAATTACTTTATGACAGGTACAATAAGTATTTGTTCGGAGGAGTTTTGCCAGAGGTTGAAATAAAATTCATACCCTTGGACGAATTGTCAGATTTATCGATGGATTTAAACAATTTCTCAGCCCCTAAAATACTCATTAACCATCTTTTGAAGGACGTTAACTTAATCAACACCCAGCTGGTTACACAAATGTGCCATTTGTCCTATTACTACTACAGACACAATATTTTGGAGGACCTTAGTGACCTTGGCCTTCAGTACAACTCTATATACAACCTTATACAGTCAAACAATGATAAAATTATCAAGAGCAAGTTAATACCCTTTAATATAGAGAAGAAACTGGCCAAAACAAGAAAAAAAAAGAACTTTAATCAAAAGTACATTGACCTCATTACCAGTACAATCAGTGAACATACCAATTCATTTGGTAAAAATAGCAACTATGTTAAGTGGCTGGTAGAGGATTTTGTGGTTGAGGTGATTTTGAGCAGACAGGAGCTGAAGCACGATGAAAGGTATACCAACTTTTACGAAGATTATCATACACTCAAATCTTTTGCCACTCACTATTACAACTCAAAATTAGGTTTAGAAATAACTGACTCACTTGAGCCTGCCGATACACAAAATAAACAAGATGCACAGAGTCAAAAGGATATTTTGCAATTCTCTGAAGAAAATGATAATGTAACTGATATCTCCGATGGACTAGTGAATGAAGAGTCACCATTGGAGATATTGGATACTTTGAAAAGTAATTGGTTAAAGAATATGATGGCCAAGTTTGAGAAGAAATTGGGTGAAAAGGGAATTAACCTATTTTTACCGTTTGAGGGATTTGACTGGAATTCCTTACTGACTGATGAACAACAAGAAATGGTAATTAATTACATTGCAAAGTACCCTAACCAGAGCCTCTTTTCCATATTGACCAAAAGCAATGCATTAACACAACAACAAGTCATTAATATATTCACCAACAATACTCCCGATCCTCCTCACGACTCCACACATAATTCTATAGATAATTGTACAGATGATTCTATACCAATAGGACTGAATTGTGCTGATATTGTAAACAGTGAAGAGTCTAACATGTTTCCAGAGGTTCAAAAAACTTCTATTGATGTCGAGAACTTGATCAGTAATATAGTGATGGACATAGTGTACCAACTACCTGAACATGAGCACGAAACGTTTTTGAACTTTTTTAACAAGTTGCTTGACCAGGATTTCGTCTATTGCAGAAACATTTTAAACTCTCACGAAACCCCCTCTCTGCTCCTTAAAAAGTCATTTGAAGCACTGGAATCCATACATCACCATCAATTTGTGGATGAAAACGTCCATAATAACATACTTAATTTTTTACATATGTAATGTACAACTATATCTGATTACTGTTTAGTTATAACTACAAAATATTAAATGTGTTATCTATGGCAAATTTGTCTTCAAAAACGTTATTGTTAAGGGTGTGCAGGAAAATTCAATCATGTTGTATAAGTTTAACCTTATGGTTTGAAATGCTGAAGGCGATAATTTTACCATTTCTTAAAACAATTATCAACTCGTCGTATATAAAATTTATTGCTATTAGTTCGATAACTTCATCATAATAACCGTTTAAATATAGTAAATTCAACTTGTTTATCTCAATTTTCTTAACTTCCTTCTTAGGCTTAATTTCACACTGGAAATTGCTAATCCAACAGTCATAATCTCTCCTCGTTAGTCTTTTCCCGTCCTCATTAATTAGGTATATCTTCTTCAAGTCTACCCTTTTATAGGTTATATCGGTCCAACTTTCTGAATTGCCCTGACAATAGTATAACAAATGTTTATTGTTATACAAAAATATCATCAAATATTTGTCAATTCCATTATAATATGACACCTTTTCAACGTATTCATTCGGGTCGCTTGATGACCAGATAACATGGTTCTCTACTGAAATTTGTTTAAATTTATTATTTCTTGTACAGATATATTCAACATACTTTTTATTTACATATCCATTAATATTTAATATTATTCCATCATCAAATTTATCAATAATTTCATTGGGTTTATCTAAATTTTCAACAGTAACAGCAGAATTCTCAGGTGAGTTATCGATATTATATATACTATTATTGAAAACAAGAGAATTATTATATAGATTGAGGATATTTTTGTTTGGATCATGAGTAACTGAGATCCCACTTCTATAAAAAATTTTCAGAGAATTTTCTATCAAATTGTACAGAAAATAGTCAATAACGTCAAAATCCACGTCTTTATCCTGGAATACAACGCAGTAATTCATTTCATATAAATATATTTCATACTTTATCTTCAAGTCTTTGATACTTAAATATTTTTCTCCATTGTAAAACTTTAATTTTGACAAATTCATCCTCGATTCAGTAATATCGACCCATTTTTCGATATCATTTGTGTATTTTAGCAATGAATAGTTATAGTTTTTGTGTAAAATTGAAAGGTATTTATCACCATTACTTGAACAAATTGAAACTTGTTTCGCGCATTCGGAAAAGTTATTGCTCTTGAATATCAATTTTTTAATCCCCAAATCTCCTATGTACATTACAATTTTATCAAAGAAATTGTCGTTTAAAGTATTAAAATATTTTGATGACAAATTTTCGCATTTAATTTTTGTCCTCAATTTATCAAAATAACCAAGGGTATTTGCTGAATTATGCACTTCAAATATTTCATCACAACCACTTTTATAGCTAATGTTCAGTGTAATTCCATTAAGTTCACACCAAAACCTAGAATTTTTAACAAACTTTCTAATCTCCCCGTCGATTTGATATATCGTCAATGTATTTAATTTTTTGTTTATGAGTTCAAATTTAACCTTATTGGCAAGTTGACTAAAATTCTCAGATTCCCAAATCAATTTTCTATTAGATCTGGTTTCACTTGAGTCAATAACTGAACTAAATCCAAAATCTTCATAACATGAATATTCCCTAGTACCGAAGTTTTCGGTATAACTATACTCCTCTCCAGGCCATTTATAACTTATATCCAAAGTTACAGGATTTAGGACAGTAACATAATCATATACGTCTAAATTATTTAATCCATTTTCCATTGTTCAAATTATTATTATATTTTTAATACCAAATGTAGATCTATTAGTATAGAAATGCCAATATATATTATTTTATAGATCTGTTATTAATATTTCTGAAATTCTTAATTTTTCACAGATATATTTAGTATATTTAATGTATATATTATATATTAAATATATTATAAGATTAATCTTTTATTTTTGAAAAAGTTAGTCTTAATTAGGGTTTGTTTTAAAATTGTTTCACCTAATATATAGCAAATAGAGTTTTTTACAGATTAGAGAAGGCTTAGTAGAATCGGTTTTCCTTTTTTTAAAAAGACAACAACTGTGTTATATAATAGATTTATGAGAATTAAGTCTATAATATCATTTTCATTCTGTTTTACTGAAATTGAGAAGCTTGAGTTTTCGCACTCCGCTCTGACGCAATCATCACTAATACTAACTTTACACTCAAAATTTTCAAATACTACTCTACAATTTGTCAATTCAATTTCATCTCCATTATTTTTATAAAGTTTTAACTTCCTTAATGTTATTCTTGTCTGAGTTATGTCTTCCCAACAACAATACTCATCTGAGTAATGATAGAGCAAATAATTATTAGTTGTTGATAACAGCATCAAGTACTTATTATCATTATCTTTGTTTAGAAATATTCTACAGGCATGGCAGTTTGGTTCGGGAGATGACCAAATAAGCCTCGGAACCCTTCTTCCATTTGATTCCAATACCTTAGTTATTCCACATCCAGAATAACACCTAAACTCTATAAACTTACCACTATTTATACAATTATATTCCTTTGTTGGTTCTTCTTTCTTTATATCCACGACTACTAATTTTATACCATTATTTGTAAAATAGGTTGAATTATTAAACGATCTTTTATTATTTATAAATGACTCAATATTATAAAAATTCAGTGAATTATCAACAGAGTCAACTCTACTTAGAGTATGGGCATCACTTTCATTAATTTTGTTTATTGTATTTAAAGGTATCGTCGTGGTACTATTATGGATATTAGTTATATTTGTGTTTATAGAAAATTCATTTGTTTGACAAAGTTTATTTAATGAATTAATTTTTTCTTTTTTATCAAATAGTTTAATATTTTTATTATTCACATTTAGAAATTCTATTCTTCCGTCTATAAATTTGATGTAGAGTTCATCTTTAAAAATGTTATAATTTAACTGTATTGGCAAATTTTTACCAAATTTTTTCTTATAATCCTTTGAAAAGTGAAATTCAACTGAGTATTTAAAGCCTTTCAAATCAATTAAATAGAGATCTATAACATCTTCCAATTTCTTGTAAGTAGAATCATTAATATCATAGAATTTATAAAAATTCAAATTCTTTCTTTCATGAGTATTGTTTTTTACAACCGAGTAGTATTCAGAGAATTGCAAAAATGCGTAGTTATTATTTTCGAATAACATTGCCAAGTATTTTTCTCCAAAACCATTGATATAATATGAAACATCTTTAATTAATTCATCTTCATTATCACTTTCCCAAACCACCAAGGGATTCCCATTTAAGACATGTTTTGAGTCTATTATTTTATTTATTCTTGTACCGAATCTGCTTTTAAAGTAAACAGAATTACGTTTAATTTTACATTTTACATAATTATTTATTGGAGTTTCTTCATTGATATCTAGTATTATTTTTTTAAATATTGGTTCATTCATTGATTTTAATGCACCGGAAAAGCCATTTTTAAAATTCATTTTCACAATTTTACTCTAATTTTAACATTATTTTTTACAATAAATATGTACTAACTGATATAATTTAGATCTTTTAAGTATGTATTAGATCACTAATTCTAGTTTTTAGATCTGATATATGACATGTATTGCATTATTATAATATTGAGAAAATAATAGAAATAAGATAAATAATATGGATTAAACGAAATATTTGTTAATTTTTATGGACTTGATTTCACCGTTTGTGTAAATAAATTTGATTTCATTTTTCAGAACATCGACATCAACTTCGTTCATCTTTCCATCACCATTCTCTTGAATTGCTAGAGTAGAGATGTTAATATTTCTGTACTTGACCTTATAACTGAATTCTTCAGGGGATATTTCGAACGTAAACTTATCTTTATAGGTAATTGCATCAGTTAAGTCGATGTCAATTCCATCTTCATCGATTAACTTAAACTTAGTCAGGTCGATTTTGTCATTTGTAACATCTTCCCAACTCTTGTTTTTGCCGGCTTTATGATACATTTTATACTTGGAATCTTTGAATGGTATTAATAAGAATTTTTCATTTTTTACTTCAAAAATTGAGACTTTATTTACATACTCGTTGGAATTATTAGTTGACCAAACCACTTTTGTAAGTACATTTTTTTCACTGTTTTCAACTATTTTATTAATCACAAAGTCAAAGTAGCACGAATAATCTTTATAATTATCTCTCTTAATAAAACTAAATTCATTTTTTGGGGTTTCATCATCTATGTTCAATACTACCAACTTGTTTATTTTTTCCTTTACCTTAACGTTGTCATACGATTCATTTTTATTTCCATTTTGAATGTGATTCATATTATCACATAATTTAACAATGCCGTTGGCATCCGTTTGGGTATTAATAATATTATTTGTATTATCATTTTGTCGATCAGAAGTGCCTGATTCATTCTTAATAGTGTCAATGTCAGTATTAACATTACCAGTGGTATCAACCTTGTTAATTCTATTATAATTGGTAGCATTATTAAGATCAGAAATAATATGAAAGTTACTGCCATTAGTACTATCATTTAATTGGTTAAATTTTGTCGCCAAACTTTCCTTTTCATTTTCAACAGCGTTAGTATGATTTAAAGGTGTTTGGGGTTCAATGATCTGCTGTTCTTTTTTGATCAATAGGTCAAATTTGTCATTTTTCAGGTCATGAATCACAGTTTTGTCATTATCGTAGGTTATTTTGATGGTATTTTCAACTATGTCATATTCCAGGATTTTCGCTAGGCTGTATTCTTTTTTTGGTTCAAAATTGTCTGGAAATTCAAAGTACATCATATAACTGAAACGCTCAATCTTTTCTTTATATTTTATCAAACCCTGTTCCACGAATTTGTACAGCTTCTCCTGATCATAGTTAAATTTGAAAGTTTGCATATTGAGATTGTTTTTGGTTATTCTTTCCCATTTTCCAGTTTCTTTTGTCCAGTAAAATAGCTCATAAGCTCCTCTTCTGCTTCCCAATGACATGAATTTTTCATCGGTACTACAAGTGGCTAAGGCCACGTTGATTGCATAGACTGATCTTTCTGTCTTCTTCCAAATTACATTCTGGTTTAATTCCAGATCCACAGTCTCAACAATCTTATCAAATCCGTAGTCATTTACACAGATGAATTCCTTTATCAATACCCTTTTACTTTCAATTTTTTTAGTGACTTTGTTGTGGCAATCTCTCATGGTTGTGCTCATCTTAATGTTATATTTGGTTTCATCTATTTTTCCTCTTTCGTTAATGTTTAATGTAATGATATTTTGTATCCACTTTTTGCCCTGTTTGTGCAGCTTGAGAACGTCACCATTAACGAGGTACAGGGTTACTTCCCTTACTTTTTTTATTATTTCATCACTTTTTGCCACGATTTTGTTGGCATATTCTCTATGACCTTTGGCTTTCCAAATTGTTCTGAACCCCTTGACTACTTTCCTGAATCCGTACCCCGTGTTAGCGTTGAAGTTAATCTCTCCAACCTTGAGATCATGGTTATACTTTTTTGTTGTTTTTATTCTGTTAATATTTATTCTAGTTGGCTTTAGTTTGACACTATTACTTCTCAAATATGTTCCGTAAATATCATTCAGAGTCATTTTATTTATATCAATTGAATTAAATATTAAAGCTTATTTACTAGGTTATGGTTCGTACCTGCTTCAGAGCTATTTTATTAATATTAATTTACTGAAGATCTAGACACTAAATTAAAAGAGTGATAAAAATTGGGAATTTAATGGCACTTAGATCTTGGCCGTTTTTTAGATCTTCAGTTATACCATTTTATTATACCCATCACTCTTTCAAATTATGGACTTTATATATTATATTTGCATTATATTATGCTTCATTTTAATCCTTATTTTAGGATTTAATTATCTTTATTTTAGATTTAATTTTTTGTTATTTTAGCTATAATTTATTTAATTTTAGATTTAGTTTGGGGCTGGTTCACCCCTTAATTCGACTTGAATCAACATTAATTTTGGTTAATTTATATTAATTAACTTATTTAATATTAATTAGTATTATTTGGATATTGATTAATGGTGAATATTGGTATAATATATTAGAATGCCATATGGCCGAGGGAGTGGGTTGGTCTCTTAAGTTTCCACTCTAGAATACAATCGTAAATGTACTTGGGTGTCACTAATGTTGAGTGTCTCGCTCCATGGGTTATTGATATCAAATCTTCATCATTATTTCCAAACTTTCTACAAATTATATTACTATTCCCATCTATAAACTAGTGCTGGGGAGATAGCCACTAATGTTGTATAATTAAGTAAAAAATGTCCCGGAGAACTAATAAATGTATAAATGAGTGTTACTGAAAAAGATCTTTAGCTTCGGTCGAGTCTTTATCCGTGATGATAACATACTCTGCGTCTTTAGGATTTGTTACGATATTACCGCACCCTAACATTATCAACATCCTATGTTTGTTATTTTTACTTGTATATATTCATAAAAGGGGTTATAAATATAATAATATTAATCATTTTTATTCTTAGTAACAAATAACTATTTAAATCTGTACTTCGGTGTGACAAAATAACTAGATAACTAGTAGTTTTAAATAGCTGTAGAATTAGTAGATTACTAAAGGACCCCTTGTAGGGGATGACCAAGGGCTGTAATATTACCTAACAAATGTTGAATCATTATTTGAACCGGAAATATAGAAATCTTCATTATCAAATAAACCAGTCTGTGCTAAGCTTTGTCTACCATCAAAATCTAGACCTCCCCAGCATCTAGGCTCACTTCTACTCCAATATTAACAGGGGATAACTAACAGTATTATCTATATAACTAATATTAACTATATTAGTAATTATTTCTCCTTAAATATTTTAATTAGCTACATAAGTGCTCTAAATGGAGTGAGGAATTGTGTACATATTAATAATATGGCTCCATTTGGTATAATTGATTGAATCATGTGGTCCGGGCCAAGTTTTAAAATTGTCCAAAAGATAATCGATTGCAGATTCTTTGACTATAAACACATCCCCGATTAAGCTTGCCATTAACTATATCAACAAATTTCACATTTGCCTAGGAGGGGACCTAGTTATATAACTGAATAACTGTTCTATTTTTGTAATTTTGTTCCATTACAACTAATGATGCTACTACTAGTAAGTATGAGTATACGTTGTGGTCATATTTATTGACTGGAATTTGTTTGTTTTCCTCATTTGGGACTACGCACATGGAAACCTGGTTCCAGGTGTCGAGGTCAGTTGGGACCTGGAGAAACTCAATCCCTCCGGTCCCTGTTCCTCCCATCACTATTTTCCCAGTGGATGATATACTACTTAACGGAGGTGATATCTTCCTACAATAATACTTAAAACAACATACTAATTATACTTGAATTGGAAATATTACATAGCTATCCATACTCATTTTAATAACTACTTATATAGTCTATATAACATGCATTATAGTATAACTATTAAATAATGATGCGGTTGTTCTCAAATACGGTGCTTACTCAACAACTGATTTAACTTTATCAATTAGACGTTGTAAATGATCATCATTCCCGGCAACTGTTATCATGATCTTAGTTACAAACTCGTCATCTTCTTCGTATTCTCTTCTCTTCCTTTTTAATACTCCATTTTTCCTATAATCATAATATTACTTTTGTACACACGGACAGAAGTTAACCATTACTACTAACTATTTCACTATAACTATATAGTATTAAATTATAAGTAGGGAATGGATTGGTTAATAGGGTAAGAATGTACTGCTTGATCTGATAGACTGATTTGTGATAATTTGTTGATTTGTTTGACTGTTGCAATTCATCTTTGATGGAGTCGATATAAAAGCCTTTTGATTCCATTAGTTGGCGCTCTGAGGAGCTACTTTCTCTGAATGCAGAATTAACTGATAGCAGGTCTCTTAGGAGGTCCGAGACACTGTTGAATCTCCAACAACTAAGATCTTTGTCCCAAACATAATTTTGTCTGTTGCTTTCCTTAAAGACTGTTATAAGGCCCTTGTTGTAAGGCAAAATGGAGGCAGTCAAGGGTTCTTCGGTAAAGTTAATCGCCACCCTGAGAAACGAGAAAACACCATAGTCCGACAACCACTTAGTGAATACTCTCGCGTCAAACTCAGACGGCGTGGAAATTCCCGCGCCAACCAACCACCTCCAGACGTCGAACAGCACTTTACTCTCCACCTTAAGACCTAGAAATACACAGAACTTAACTGTTTCAAACAGGAACTTTGAAGAAATCCTCCAAACCTTCAACTCCTTTCCCCACTCAATGCTCTTCCCGCTAATCAACGTCTTCAGGTAGTACAGAAGTTTGTTTTGCTTCTCAGTCCATCTAAGCTTAAGTATCAAAGATTCGTTCCAGTAAAAAAGAGAATCTGCTGAACAGTCCAGTTTGTACAAATCCTTCAGGTCATTAAATCCTGCTTCCTTACTCAACTCAAATCCAATTTGTTCATTCTCAGCCAATAACATTACTGTTCCAATGTTCGTGCCACCACCCGCACCATTAGTTGTACTAGATTTATTAGCATTTGGGGTAGAAGCAGCAGTTTGGTTGAGCTTGTTACCAGAATTATTGTTCGGCTTAATTGGGTGAATTTTAAATAATAAACGCTCAGCAATTATATCATCAACATTCTTTACATACCATTCTATTTCTACACAAGCTTTACATATCTCTAACTTTATGGTACTACTTTTATTAGTATATAACTAAGTATATAGGTAAGATGTAATAGTTTGGCTGGAGGATACCGGAGTTGGGGAAACACGAATCAAAATTTTCGTTTAGCGTGATTGAATTTGGTGAAGTAGTATATGAGTCGGGTTTGGTCTTAATTTGTATTAGAATTTGTAACTTTACGTCCAACTCCTCAAAAGTTAGTATGCTAGATATTTCTGGTTTTGTTGCGTACATACATGATGGAGTTATCATCAGTCCCTCATCTTTATGGTCAGTTGTAGCTGCGTCTGCAGGGGGCTGGTCTTTGTTATTGATAACAGCTGAAGACAGATCAGAGTTCCCGGTTATGTAATTACGAAATTTTGAGAAATCATCATCTGAGAGGCGTGGGTTCCTTATGATCTTAAGTAAAAAATGCTTAATTGAAAAATTATCGGTAAAATGGCGCAAATTGAGGGGAATATAAGCAGTGTACCAGTCATCTATATCAACGTTTTTGAGTGGATAAAGTCCCAGTCCGATATAGTTAATTGCGTAATAAGTTCGTAGCGGAGGGTATCCCATTAGGGCAAACGTCTTCAACTGCTTCACATCAGACCCCTGGCAGCCGGGAACGAAACACTTATTCCTGTCATTATCAACCACGTCGAAGTGACTCAGCTGTAACAGTTCACTTATGATCTTCGACTTTATGTACGAAATGTGCTTACAATTATTTGGCAATTTGATCACTGGAAATACTCCTTCCGACATCACACACACCGATTCATAAACCTTCCACTCAATTTACAATTCCGGCCTAGTTCACAATTATTTAACGCAATCTTTTATAATTTAGCTTGATTTTAATAATTCGGCATGATCAGAATAGTTTACACGAATTGGAAAAATTTTGTCATAATTAAAAATATTATTGTTGGAGAGTCAATTCAGGATGTGTAGGTGATAAATAGAAGATTAAAAAATATTACTTTAAATATAATTGATTTAGTTTATAGGAATTTAATTTTAAAGAGTTTAATTTTTTAGATTCCACCACTACCACATTCTTCAACATTTTTGCCTTTATGCTATTAATTTTAAAACTTTATTTGTTTTTATTATTTTAAATTGTTTATTATTAATTTAAATAGATTTTAATAATTTATCGCATTAAATGAGCTGTAATTGTGATGAAGAAGGAGATTATTGATGACTGTTGGCTGGTATCAAATTCTGTCAGAAACTCAACTTCGACTGATGAGATTTATACGTTGTTGAAGAAGCATTTGATGAAGCACAACACAATTCACGACATCGGCATGTTTAACGTTCCATTTGACCTTCGTTTCAAGTCCTTTGACTCTCTTTTGACATGTGCTGACGAATTGGAGAAGGAGGACCAATCTGTTGAATCTTCTCTCAAAAGGGCCAAGCAATTGGCTTTAGATATCAACCCATCTGTTGAGTTAAAGGTTCATTACGACGGAAGGCAGTACTCTCTTTCCAGCTATGTAACTAAATTTGTTTGGGACGACCGTAAGTTTCCCAAGTACTTACCAATCACCGAAAACTTGAAAAATTTGTCACAATTGGTTCATAAGTTGATGGACGACTTGATTCTCAAGTCTGTTGCCTACAACGAATTAAAGTACAAGCGTAACAGTGTTAACAGTAGCACTGACGGTAATATTCAGTTCAGGGATCTTGTATATGTAATTACCCCTGAGGTTGTTGAGAGTCATGATGACTTCATGGAGACAAACCACTTGACCACGGTTGTAGTTTACGTCCCAATCAGTTCACAGGATGACTTTCTCAACACTTACATGACTTTCAGCGATAACGTCGTACCAAATTCAGCCAAACACATAAACTTACCTAAATCCACCAAGTTACATACTATTCATCTATATACTCTTAACTATATATTATACTATAATTACACCATAAATAAGTTAATTTACTTTAATTACTATGTTTAAAATACTCTTGTCTAAAATATAATGAAATTAAGTATAAAATATAATGAAATTAAGTATAGTTAGTATAGTTTATTAATCTGTATTGTTCAGATCTGGAGGAATAATGTTATGGCGTGTTTTATTATTTAAATCAAGTGTTGAGAAGTTCATTGAGTCGTGCAAATCGAACGGATACAACGCGAATAAATTTGTTTATTCTGAAGATCGTTACAGGCAGTTACTGGAGGAACAGTCGCGTCTGGAGACTGATACACAGCGTCAGCAAGCTTTCCTTTCCCGCATCTATGATGTAGCTCACTCTGACATTTTCATTTATTGGATACATCTAAAGGCAATGAGAATATTCTGCGAAAGCGTTTTGAAGTTCGGATTGCCTGTTCAGTTTGCCTCATTTTTTATCTTTCCGGTCAGTTCGAAGCAGGAACAATTACACAAGATTTTGTATGAAATGATTCCAAAATACTCAAATTCAGAACAGAATGCAGGTAATGCCCCGGTTTTTGAACCAACCCTTTCCTTCTCCTCATATTTCTACCTACACTTTATTCATTTTTTACATCTTTTAAGCAGTTTTATACTATCATAGCTAATTTACATAGTTTTTGTATTGTATATTATAGATGTGAAGGAGAAGGATTCTGAGAAGTGTACTGATACTTCATTTTTACCATATGTTTTCTTATCATTCAAATTTTCTTAATTTTTTCACATTATCTTACTTTTATTTTTCATGCTATTATTATACTATCATACCTTCCATATTATGTATATTATCCGTTTTATATATTATTTGTATCATTGTGTATGATTGTGTAAATTGTTATGGGATTCCAATCATAAACAATATAAATCATATTAGTATATAAAGTAATGATGAAAAATATATGTAATATCGGTTTGGCTAAGGAATGCCACAATTTACTCCAAAAACGTTTCTTGGTTCGTGTTGTGGAGTCGGCTGACGATTACAAGGCGACAATACTTCAGGATAAATTAGTGCTGGCAAAGTTTAGTGCCAGTTGGTGTAAGCCTTGTCAGAAAGCTAAGCCAGTGATTGAAGAACTCAGTAACGAGCTTCCTCACCTAAACTTCATCGATGTCGATGTTGATAATCTTCCTCAAATTGCCGATGAAGAAGGAGTCAAAACCATCCCATTTTTCAAGTTATTTAGAAGTGGTAAACTATTAGATGAAGTTACAGGTAATCTTCTATCCCTCCTTATTAACACCAGTTATTTATCCAGATATCAATTTACATTAACAACACAATTATTTATAATCCATCTAGTTGTAATAATCTATTTTACAAATAATATCTAAAAATAGATAAATAGGCATAATTATGTTTAACTGAGTAAAATACACTAAATTCCAAATTATTGCCAACTAGTTTAATTTCCTACTATAACCACCTCAAATATCATAGATGCTATTGTTATATAGTATATACTAATATACATAATATTATATGCATTGTTGTAGGTTGTGATAAAGCTCAATTGAAAGACTTAATATCAAAGCACAATAATTCTTAATATTATATTTCATTTTATATACTGTCTCATTATTTTTGTTATTGGCATTAGTTTTATTTTAGTATAATATTGTGATACAATGTTTTTGTTGCCTGACATGATTAATTAACGTTAATTCATTTTTAATATTACCTAATAGTCTAAAACCGAATTAAATAAATAAAGTCATGGGAATTTTACATAAATATTACCTTGAAGGGGATGATATTTACGAGTATTTTTTTGTCTATTACGTCACATTATTTATTTACCTTTTTAGTTACAATTAGTATAATCTTTCATAGATGTATTGATTGCGGAAGTCATTTGACAACCTCGAAGGAACTAGTTTCTACCAGTTTTAGAGGTAGAACTGGCGTTGCATGGCTCTTTACCAGGTACCGCATTGTGTTCAGGGAATCTTTGTCACCATTTCAATTTCTCCCTTCTTACTACTCCAACATGGACAGCTTATTTACTTATTTATATAATTCTAATAGAACAGATTGCACTAATACTATGGATATTTAGCTACCAAACCCACTATTGAGTACGACCATCAGTTTAGAGATTAATAGTTTATTTTAGAGTCGTGAATGTATCTGAAGGTCCCTTTGAAGAGCGTATGATGACTACAGGTCAACATACAATTGTTGATATTTATTGCAACGACTGTGGAGCCAATTTGGGTACTTTACCTGTTTCGGGACGAACCCTTCCCTTCACTTAGTTTTACATGCTTTTTTTAGTTATTCCTAACTCCATAAGCTTTTCACTTTATATATCAGTTACAGTCATTTCTTGATAAAACCATCTAATCATGCCATGTTTAGTAATATTATGTATCTTATGTTCCTAGCTTTAATATTTGAATAGGTTGGAAGTATGAGGAGGCAACTGAGGAATCACAGAAGTATAAAAAGGGCAAATTTATACTAGAAAAGGTTCCTCCTTACACTATTCATATTTCAAGACATCTAATGAGTTTTAGGCATTATTGAAGAATAACAACCCAAATTATTCTAGTAGTGTTGAAGACGATAATGAAGTCACTGATGATTAATTTTAAAACCAATTCGAACCACTAACCACGGTTATTTGGTTAAACTCATTTTAATAGATTTACCATTTATTTTATAATAAAATGTCACAAATACATATTAACTAAATATTAATCTATGTAATATGACTAGTTATTGAGTTTGGTCACATTAGGTATAATATTTTGTAATGAGTAGATATTTTACTCTAATATATAATAATTTCTAGTAAATTATATTAAATAGTATAGTATAATGTAAATTAGTGTTAATATGAGTTAGCAACTGTGTGCCCAGTACAAGTGTATTGAGACTGAAATTTTAGAAAACACCTGGACAAAACCCTTCGGAGAACTATTTTACAGTTTGTGCCTAATTTGCGATTTTAAATCACTTTAGGAGCTGTAACAAATAATTGGTTAAAGGTTTCTTAATTATTATGGTTTCTTTATTTTAATTTTCTAGTTGCATTAATGCTGGTTGGTTAGCTGATTCTGGGTCTTCAAAATAAACTCAATAAAGTAAACACTCTTTGTCAAAACATCGAACAATAGCCAAACTGAATGCTCAATGCCAAATTCCTTAAAATACTGAACATAATCTTTGTAACCTACACTAACAGCGTTACCGAGATCAATTAAACAAAATGAACTGAAAAAATCAAAATTGAAATCCATTCTTGATTGTTTTCCCGAATTTTTATTAATTACCTTTAATATATCAGTACTTAGCATCTTTGTTGAAACATCAGTCCACTCCCGAGTATCTGATGGCTTGTGGTAGAATTTCAATGTATTATTCTTCAAAAGAATTATTACCCATTTGACATTATCATCAAAATAAAAGTAGACTTCTTTTGCCAAGAGTCTATTTTTCTTCTTTTTCCAAATCACTTTCTTATCATCTGTTACTTTATCGAAAAGAGTGTGTTTCGGGCTCTTATAAAAAGTAGAATCTTTGTAAGATTGACGAATAAATTCAGAAAGCCTTTCATTAATATCCAGTTCCACATATTTGATCAGTGGTTCATTTCTGTCACAATTGTTAACACTTTCAGTTTCAAATTTCTGTTGATTTTCTGGAGATGAAGAACCATCGGAATTTGAATGTATAGTGATTGTAGAATTTGTATAACGGTCCCTTAATTCATTTGTTAATTTTTCAGAACTATTTCCTTCATCCATTTCATTAGTTTCATGGATACTACTAATAAATTCTCCAATATTTTCCAAAACTGGGATATCTTCTTCTCCACGCTTCTCTACATCAGATAGCTCATGTCCCAACTGAAATCGGGCTAAATAATGGTTTATCTTAACCTGATATAGATGAGGTTTTATCTGACAGGTTAACAAGTCAACTGATAAAAATAATGGATAATTACCATTATCATTGAAAACAAGTGAATCTTTGTAGATAATCTTTTCCATCAGGTATGGCATGAAGATTATCAGAAAATGCTCATGGAAATCAGTAAGGAACTCGAATACTGGATCATGATAATGGTTTTTATTTATACCAATTAAATCATTGAAATTGAAGTTGTTTGGGACTATTTCCCATGTTTTACTCCAATCTGTTCTCTCTAATGAAACCAATGACATATCATTTAATAATAAGAAAGCACAATACTTATCACCTTCATTGTACAATAGAAACTGTTTTACATATTTTGACGAATTATTTGATTTCCACATTAATTCATTAGCTTCTGTTAATTTAGATATACCAAAACCTTTCTTTGGTTTAATTATGTAATTATCTCCATGTACGACATCAACCTTGTCTAACGGTATATCATTGGTATCTACTGAAATTAATTCAAAATTTTCTGATTGGTGTGCATCATCATTAGTAGTTTTATCAGAACCTTTGGTAGTTCTATTACTAAATCCAACAAATCCACCCAGATAGTCTAAAACTCTATTGGGTATACCATCAGTTCTGTCGGGCATGTTCTTTAGCCTCTCAAAAGCATCAATTGTGGATTCAATGATAAACTTTTCAATTCCCTCTTTAACTTTTGGGTCATTCGAAGAATGGATGTCATAGGAAAAATTCTGGTTAGTTCCAATATGTGTTTGTTTAGCAAAAATAGTTGCATATCGAGGGTCAACTCCAAAATCCAAACTGAGTTGAGGTAGAATTGAACGGGATTCTGGTATAATAATAGTTACATTTTGAGCCTCGATTGTGGATGTCTGGCTAGAATTAAGTGAATTTGAATTTGATTCATCAAGAATAATTGGATTTTTTACAATGATGGTTAAACCCTGGTTAGAATTATCTGAATTTGAATTAGATTCATCAATAATAATTGGATTTTGAGCAATGATGGTTAAATCGTCGTTAGAATTAGGTGAATTTGAATTGGATTCATCAACATGTGAATCGATCACAGAGGAAGAAATTTCTTGATCTTCAGACATTATCTCGATTTTTCTATTAAGATTCTTAACAGTTGAGATATTTGATAGTTTTTTGATGTTTAAATTCGTTCTATTAAGACTATTTACAATCCAAAATTTTTATTAAAATAGTAGGATAATTTTTAATATTTTAAATTGTTAAAGATTAATTATAATACTAGATCTAGAATTACCTGCCCTACATCCTTTTAGGATTTTCCCCAAACCCCTTAATTATATCAATTATCCATGTTTAATTTATGTTTTACAAGTTTTCTTACTCTTCTATTAATCTTAGTTTATAACTAGTTATATTTTATTTTGTTCAGGATTTCCAGTTTATCTTAATATCAGATTATCTTAATGGCCTATTTGATTCCACTTATATCGTCTGCACATTTCCATTATATACAGTTATCCAAACTTATCTTATTTTGTACTACTTATTCTATAATTTATTCATTGACAATTTAATAAATAATCCAAATAATCACCATAAAAATCTAGTCCTTTATGTTTACTTGTATTTTACACATTGGAATTCTAATACTGCAATTATAGACCTTGATATAATACATAAACTATGATTAGTATATTGACATTGATTATATTGAAAAATAATGATTACAATGGAATGGACTCGTCTCTATCTGGCAAGTCATAGAATTCACCCTTATTGTCCCTCCTTCTAAGTCTATGGGTTGTCATTAAAGATACACGCTTTCTTGTTGACAAAGTAGTGATACACCTCCCAAAACCAAATGTCACAAATACATATTAACTAAATATTAATCTATGTAATATGACTAGTTATTGAGTTTGGTCACATTAGGTATAATATTTTGTAATGAATAGATATTTTACTCTAATATATAATAATTTCTAGCAAATTATATTAAGTAGTATAGTATAATGTAAATTAGTGTTAATATGAGTTGATATTTTTCAAATGATGGAATCTCGCTATGTGGAGGTTAACAAATTTTCAAATATTAATTTAACAATTATTTATTTTCTACTCTGAAATTATATTAGTTGATTTCTTAAGCATGATTGAATGATAGTGACAAAACTACCACTAATTTATGATAGACTTAATTCCCCACCTAATACAACTAGTCAACAATAAGACACAAATTAGCATTACAAATAACTATACTATTAATTGTAGAATTATCAAAGTCTAGTGAATTATATTAAGTAGTATGGAATAAAGTAGTAAATTAATGTTAATATGAGTTACCAACTGTGTGCCCAGTACAATTGTATTGAGACTGAAAATTTTAGAAAACACCTACTCCACAAAACCCTTCGGAGAACTATTTTACAGTTTATGCCTAATTTGCGATTTTAAATCACTTTAGGAGCTGTAACAAATAATTGGTTAAAGGTTTCTTAATTATTATGGTTTCTTCATTTAAAATTTCTAGTTGCATTAATGCTGGTTGGTTAGCTGATTCTGGGTCTCCAAAATAAACTCCATAAAGTGAACACTTTTTGTCAAAATATCGAACAATAGCCAAACTGAATGCTCAATGCCAAATTCCTTAAAATACTGAACATAATCTTTGTAACCTACACTAACAGCGTTACCGAGATCAATTAAACAAAATGAACTGAAGAAATCAAAATTCAAATCCATTCTTGATTGTTTTCCCGAATTTTTATTAATTACCTTTAATATATCAGTACTTATCATCTTTGTTGAAACATCAGTCCACTCCTCACCATCTGATGGCTTGTGGTAGAATTTCAATGTATTATTATCCAAAAGAATTATTACCCATTTGACATTATCATCAAAATAAAAGTAGACTTCTTTTGCCAAGAGACCATTTTTCTTCTTTTTCCAAATCACTTTCTTCCCATCTATTACTTTATCAAATAGCACATTTTCATTGGCCCTGTAATACCTAGAATTTCCATCTGCTATTCTAAAATAATATTCAGGATCTCTTTCATTAATATTAACTTCCACAATTTGAATCTTTATACCTTCAGTGTCACAATTGTTAGCACTTTCACTATCAAATTTCTGTTGATTTTCTGGAGTTAAAGAACCATCGGAATTTGAATTTTTAGTGGTTGGTGATTTTGTATAACCATCGCTTAATTCATTTGTTAATTTTTCAGAACTATTTCCTTCATCCATTTCTTTAGTTTCATGGATACTAATAAGTTCTCCAGTATTTTCCAAAACTGGGATATCTTCTTCTCCACGCTTCTCTAAATCAGATAGCTCATGTCCCAACTGAAATTGGGCTAAATAATGTTTTGTCTTATTTTGACACAGATGGGTTTTTATCTGACAAGTCAACAAGTCAACTGATAAAAATAATGGATAGTTACCGTTATATTCGAAAACAAGTGACTGATTGTAGGTAATCCTTTTTGATGGGAATGGCATGAAGATGATCAAAAAATGTCCAACGAACTCAGTAACGAACTCGAATATTGAAGCACCACAATCGTTATACTTTATAGCATATAAATGTTTGATTTTAAACTTGTTTGGGGCTGTTTTTCTTTTCCATATTTTAAGCCAACGTGTTCTCTCTAATGATACCAATTTCATATCATTTAATAATAAGAATGCATAGTACTTATCACCTTTATTGTACAATAGAACTTGTTTGGCACATTTTGAAGACTCATTTGATTTCCATATTGTTTTTCCCCCATCTGTTAATTTAGATATACCAAAACCCTTCTTAACATTCAATGTTGTATAGTTATCTCCATATACCACATCAACTTTGTCTAAGGGTATATCATCAATATTTACTGAAATTAATTGAACATTTTTTTCTGGTTCGTGTACATACTCATTAATATATCTATTTTTTTTAAAATATGAATAAGCAATATCATTGCTAATTATACTCTTCCTATTTTTAATGCCTTTTGACCGAAGATAATCCAAAACATCATCGGGTATACCATCAGATCTGTCGGGCTTGTTTATAAACCTATCAATTGCATCAATTGCCACTTCATTCATAAAATTTTCTATTGTCTCATTAACTTCTGGATCATTCGAAGAATGAATCCGAAATGAAAACTTCAGGTTAGTACCAATATCTATTTGTTTGGCAAAAATAGTTGCGTTCTGAGGAATGATAGTTGACCCTCTAAATGGATTTAGCAATCTTGAATTTGATTGTCCAATAATAGATAGATTTTGAGCAGTGATAGTTAATGCCTGGTTAGAATTAGGTACATTTGAGTTGGATTCAAGTACGTATGAATCGATCAGAAAGGAAGAAATTTCTTGATCTTCAGACATTATCTCGATTTTTCTATTAAGATTCTTAACAGTTGAGATATTTGATAGTTTTTTGATGTTTAAATTCGTCCTATTAAGACTATTTACAATCCAAAATTTTTATTAAAATAGTAGGATAATTTTTAATATTTTAAATTGTTAAAGATTAATTATAATACTGGATCTAGAATTACCTGCCCTACATCCTTTTAGGATTTTCCCCAAACCCCTTAATTATATCAATTATCCATGTTTAATTTATGTTTTACAAGTTTTCTTACTCTTCTATTAATCTTAGTTTATAACTAGTTATATTTTATTTTGTTCAGGATTTCCAGTTTATCTTAATATCAGATTATCTTAATGGCCTATTTGATTCCACTTATATCGTCTGCACATTTCCATTATATACAGTTATCCAAACTTATCTTATTTTGTACTACTTATTCTATAATTTATTCATTGACAATTTAATAAATAATCCAAATAATCACCATAAAAATCTAGTCCTTTATGTTTACTTGTATTTTACACATTGGAATTCTAATACTGCAATTATAGACCTTGATATAATACATAAACTATGATTAGTATATTGACATTGATTATATTGAAAAATAATGATTACAATGGAATGGACTCGTCTCTATCTGGCAAGTCATAGAATTCACCCTTATTGTCCCTCCTTCTAAGTCTATGGGTTGTCATTAAAGATACACGCTTTCTTGTTGACAAAGTAGTGATACACCTCCCAACACCAAATGTCACAAATACATATTAACTAAATATTAATCTATGTAATATGACTAGTTATTGAGTTTGGTCACATTAGGTATAATATTTTGTAATGAGTAGATATTTTACTCTAATATATAATAATTTCTAGTAAATTATATTAAATAGTATAGTATAATGTAAATTAGTGTTAATATGAGTTGATATTTTTCAAATGATGGAATCTCGCTATGTGGAGGTTAACAAAATTTCAAATATTAATTTAACAATTATTTATTTTCTACTCTGAAATTATATTAGTTGATTTCTTAAGCATGATTGAATGATAGTGACAAAACTACCACTAATTTATGATAGACTTAATTCCCCACCTAATACAACTAGTCAACAATAAGACACAAATTAGCATTACAAATAACTATACTATTAATTGTAGAATTATCAAAGTCTAGTGAATTATATTAAGTAGTATGGAATAAAGTAGTAAATTAATGTTAATATGAGTTACCAACTGTGTGCCCAGTACAATTGTATTGAGACTGAAAATTTTAGAAAACACCTACTCCACAAAACCCTTCGGAGAACTATTTTACAGTTTGTGCCTAATTTGCGATATTAAATCACTTTAGGAGCTGTAACAAATAATTGGTTAAAGGTTTCTTAATTATTATGGTTTCTTTATTTTAATTTTCTAGTTGCATTAATGCTGGTTGGTTAGCTGATTCTGGGTCTTCAAAATAAACTCAATAATGTAAACATTTTTTGTCAATACATCGAACAATAGCCAATCTGAATGGCCTGTTCCATATCCCTTAAAATACTGAACATAATCTTTGTAACCTACACTAACAGCGTTACCGAGATCAATTAAACAAAATGAACTGAAGAAATCAAAATTCAAATCCATTCTTGATTGTTTTCTGAGGTTACTATTAATTACCTTTAATATATCAGTACTTATCATCTTTGTTGAAACATCAGTCCACTCCCGAGTATCTGATGGCTTGTGGTAGAATTTCAATGTATTATTCTTCAAAAGAATTATTACCCATTTGACATTATCATCAAAATAAAAGTAGACTTCTTTTGCCAAGAGTCTATTTTTCTTCTTTTTCCAAATCACTTTCTTCCCATCTATTACTTTATCAAATAGCACATTTTCATTGGCCCTGTAATACCTAGAATTTCTATTAAATTTTCTATTATAATATTCAGAACGACTTACATTAATATTCAGTTCCACAATATGAATCTTTATACCTTCAGTGTCACATTTGTTAGCACTTTCACTATCAAATTTCTGTTGATTTTTTTGAGATGAAGAACCATCGGAATTTGAATGTTTAGTGATTGTAGAATTTGTATAACGGTCCCTTAATTTACTTGTTAATTTTTCAGATGAAGTAATTCCATCCATTTCATTAGGTCCATGGATACTACTAATAAATTCTCTAATATTTTCCAAAAATGGGACATCTTCTTCTCCACGCTTCTCTACATCAGATAGCTCATGTCCCAACTTAAATTGGGCTAAATTATGGTTTATCTTATTTTGACACAGATGAACTGTTATCTGACAAGTCAACAAGTCAACTGATAAAAATAATGGATAGTTACCGTCGTCATATTTGAAAACAAGTGAATCGTAGTAGGTAATTTCGTTTGAAATGAATGGAATGAAAATGTCCAAGTAATGCTCATGGAAGTCAAGTGCAAACTTGTCTTGTGAAAGTAAATAACCATTTTTCCTTAATATATTCAAATGATTGAAATCAAACTTGTTTGCCACTATTTTCCAAGACACATTCCAATCTTTTCTCTCTAATGATACCAATGACATATCATTTAATAATAAGAATGCATAAGACTTTTCACCTTCATTGTACAAAAGAAACTTTATTACATATTTTGAAGATAAAATTGATTCCCAAATTAATTTATTAGCTTTTGTTAATTTAGAAATACCAAAACCCTTCTTTGCTTTAATTGTTGTGTAATTATTTCCATATACGACATCAACCTTGTCTAAGGGTATATCTTTAGTATCTACTGAAATTAATTGAACATTATTTCTTTGTGCATCATCATTAGTAGTTTTATCAGAACCTGTTGTAGTCCCATTTTTACTCATTTTTGATACCAGATAATCCAAAACATCATTGGGTATACCATCAGTTCTGTCGGGCTTGTTCATTAACCTCTTAATTGCATCAATTTTGGCTTCATTCACAAGCTTTCCAATTTCCTCTTGAACTTCTGGATCATTTGAAGAAAGAATGTCATAGGAAAAATTCTGGTTAGTTCCAATATGTGTTTGTTTAGCAAAAATAGTTGCATATCGAGGGTCAACTCCAAAATCCAAACTGAGTTGAGGTATAATTGAACGGGATTCTGGTGTAATAATAGTTACATTTTGAGCCTCGATTGTGGATGTCTGGCTAGAATTAAGTGAATTTGAATTTGAATTTGATCCATCAAGAATAATTGGATTTTTTACAATGATGGTTAAACCCTGGTTAGAATTAAGTGAATTTGAATTTGATCCATGATGAATAATTGGATTTTGAGCAATGATGGTTAAATCCTCGTTAGAATTAGGTAAACATGAGTTAGATTCACCAAGAATATTTACATTTTGAGCAATGATAGTTAAACCCTTGTCAGAATTAAGTGCATTTGAATTGGATTCACCAACATGTGAATCGATCACAGAGGAAGAAATTTCTTGATCTTCAGACATTATCTCGATTTTTCTATTAAGATTCTTAACAGTTGAGATATTTGATAGTTTTTTTGATGTTTAAATTCGTTCTATTAAGACTATTTACAATCCAAAATTTTTATTAAAATAGTAGGATAATTTTTAATATTTTAAATTGTTAAAGATTAATTATAATACTGGATCTAGAATTACCTGCCCTACATCCTTTTAGGATTTTCCCCAAACCCCTTAATTATATCAATTATCCATGTTTAATTTATGTTTTACAAGTTTTCTTACTCTTCTATTAATCTTAGTTTATAACTAGTTATATTTTATTTTGTTCAGGATTTCCAGTTTATCTTAATATCAGATTATCTTAATGGCCTATTTGATTCCACTTATATCGTCTGCACATTTCCATTATATACAGTTATCCAAACTTATCTTATTTTGTACTACTTATTCTATAATTTATTCATTGACAATTTAATAAATAATCCAAATAATCACCATAAAAATCTAGTCCTTTATGTTTACTTGTATTTTACACATTGGAATTCTAATACTGCAATTATAGACCTTGATATAATACATAAACTATGATTAGTATATTGACATTGATTATATTGAAAAATAATGATTACAATGGAATGGACTCGTCTCTATCTGGCAAGTCATAGAATTCACCCTTATTGTCCCTCCTTCTAAGTCTATGGGTTGTCATTAAAGATACACGCTTTCTTGTTGACAAAGTAGTGATACCACCTCCTTCGTCGAATATTTGTTTTTGAAGATCCTCATCTACATCATCGTCCCGAGTAAGGAAGTCTGCAGGTACGTGTGCAAACTGAACACCGGGAGATTTTTCTACATACCTCAGGTTGTCCAGAATCTTCACTTTAATCTTGTCGAGGTGTTCCTTCGTGTTATAGTTGGTCATCTGTGACGGAGTCAGGTGGAGCTGGAAGTCTGGAGCGTAGTAGTCATAGTAATCATTGAGAGATATTTGGTTTGACATATCTGTATGTTTGTTGAGAATAACACCAGTTTCATATGCCCAGCATCGAGCAACGTTTCTTATTGTATAACCACCACCTCCCAAGACCAAAAGAGGAATATTAAGTGATCTAACATATTGTACACAGGCCGCGTGGCCTTTGATGGTTAGATTAAAGCGCCCCAGGCGATCTCCAGTAAGAGAGTCTGCACCGCACTGTAACACTATAGCGCCCGGACAGTAAACTTCTACACACTTTCCAACCACAACTTTGAAAAGGTCTACGAAAGATTCGTCGTCAATTCCGTCGTTTAGAGGCACGTTTACAGAGTAATATTTACCCGAGGATACGCCAACATCAGTCACATCGCCGGTGCCAGGGAAAAAGTTTCCGAATTTGTGGAAACTTATTGTCATAACACGATGAGTAACATAAAAGGCTTCTTCGACACCATCACCATGATGTACATCTATATCAATGTACATCACCCTTGCGTGGTATTTAAGAAGCTCCAGGATGCCCAGAACAATATCGTTTAGATAGCAGAAACCAGATGCTTCAGATCTCTTAGCGTGGTGCAGACCCCCAGACCAGTTAACGCAAATATCAGCTTGTTGATTGTTCAGCCGGTGTGCCGCGTCGATAGAAGCTCCAGAACACGACTGCTGGAATACGTATAAACCGTCGAAAACTGGGCAGTCTGTCGCCTCTCCCACATTAAATCTCTTCAACTGGTAGGTGAAGTCGCGGTAATTTTCGGGACTCACACCCGAGAGAAAATGGACGTATTCGGAGTCATGGAATGAAAGAAGCTCTGGCTCTACAGCCTTGTGAGGTCTAAAAATTTCCATGTGTCTGTACAGGTCATAGCTGAGCACCAATGCGTGGGCCATTCTAATTCTCTGAGGTTTCATCGGGTGACCAGGCCCGTAGTAAAAACTGCCAACATCGGGGTCATAAAAATATGATACACGCTTTTCCATTACGGAGCCAATGCCTCTTCTCCAAATTTTCCTGCAACTACTATACTTTTCACTACTTATACTAATTTATGCTTGGAATATTCCCTTTAGGTTTGGTATTAGTTTGTTTCAGAAAAATAAATACTCAAAATCTCCACAATACATAAAACAATAGTTAAAATAAACAATCAAGCCCTAAGCAATTAGTTTATGTGCTGAAATAATATTTTGGCTGAATAGAAAATGCTAAAACAGGCGACCAACACTCTAGATAGGAATAAATTAAATATAAATTAGGACTGTAGTAACAATAATAAATTAAACTAACCCTGAATAGTGTAAAATTAAGTCAAAAGTAAGGAAAATTATGGATAAAATAGAACGGCGTGGTGAATAACGAGTGAGAACCAATTCTTATAGCCAAAAAGTAGTAAAATAGATGGAGAAATTTCTAAAATTAGTAAAATTTAACAGAGTTGGGTTAAAATAGCTATGAATTCTCTGTGAATTAATTATTATGGGCTGGATGTCAATTAGTGTGAATTGTGTTTGTGAATAATGTGAAGGTTGAATTGTGCATTGTTGAAGATGGTTGGAATGTCTAGATAGATTTTTTAAACATCATCTTCTAGTGTTCGGAGCGCCAGAGAACGCGAAACGAATTGAAAGATAGAATAAACAAAAAAATTCAAAACGAATTTTTATTCTTTTTTAACATTATTTTATAGACATGGGGATACTTTATCATTTTAGTACTTTTTACACCTTTTTACAACCCATTCTCTATTTATTATATGTATTTTATTTTATTATTATTTTATTATTCTTATATAATAGATATTCACGGTAACTTCTCCTTCATTTCCCCCCTTACACATTTATGAATTTCTTCCCCTAGTTACCTTTGGTTTATTTCGTTAATTTATTTTTAGGCTACAAATACACTAATTTATATACACACTTTAATTATTACATCAAAGGTATTTTACACATTTTTTCTTCCTATTACTTTATCCATTTTTTTGATATTTTGCACAGCCTTAATACCAGTTATTCTCTAGGAGTATTTTTTCCGACAACATACACTATTTACCTTTCTATAGTCAAATAATTATATAAATAATTGTTTCTAGGGAACAACAACTTCCCATTAAAATCTCATGTAAATAGTGAACTTTTGGGTATTTTAAATCGACGTTCTAATACATTTAATACTAACCTCATTCTAACTGATAAATTACCAATTTCCTCAAAATTATCTTCCGGAATTTATACCACCTTACCACTGGGCCATCGCATTATCAACCGCATTAGCAATATATTTAATGTTGAATTGTACAAATTGGGTGCCGTTCAGCTGTCATTCCCCCTCTTAAACCCCGACAATGTTGTTTCAAACACTGGAAACACGGTGGGTGATAGTGAGTTATTCAAGGTATCAAGAAACGGTTCTTTAGAGTATAGGTTATCTGGAACCTGTGAAGATTTGTGTAACGTAGTGTTGAAAAATGAGTTGACTCCTTTATCGAAGCTACAACTACCAGTACTCTTGTATCAAATAAACACAAAATTTCGTGATGAATTAAGGGTCAATGAGGGGAAAGTAAGGCTAAGGGAGTTTTTAATGCTCGATCTATACTCTCTCCACTCCTCTGAACAATGCTCTGATAGCACCTATAGTTTAGTGCTTGAATGCTTCGTCAATATCCTGAGGCTACTGGGATTACAATTTACCACATTGAATTGTAATAGAAATAACATCTTTTCACACGAGTTAAGGGTACAGCATTCCAATAACCAAGATCAAAATTCAAATACGGTATTATACCATTACATAATATAAACATATACTTTAAAATAACCCTTAAATTATATTACACAGTATAATTAGTGTTATTCTGCATATAATTAGATTTTGCTCATAAGGAGGGAAACTAGATAATTAAGTAATCACTAATGTTTGGTGTTCTTTTGCCTTGATTATACATCTAGTTATATTATTTTTCAATATTTATTTCTATGGCATATTAATGACCTGGCTTTAGGAATTGGAGGTTGGTCATTTATTTAAGTTTGGTACACGCTACTCTGACACATATGGTTTGGAATATGAAGTATCCGGTAGAAGGAGGGAGAAGTTGTACATGAACTCCTACGGCATTGGTATTAATCGCCTTTTAAATGTGTTAATTAACAATTACTCGGATGAATTTGGAATTAAACTACCCCAACTAGTTGCTCCTTACGATATCACTATAATAGATTCCACTACCAAAGGTACTACTATATTAAACTATTTTTTTAAATAATTATATAAAGTTATAAATTCTTAAATTATGTAAAAAAATGTTGTACAAGATGGTTGGCAAATAAGTCGAGGATTAATGAAGAAGGGTTTGACAGTATTGTACGACGACAGAAATGATACGATAAAGAATAAGCTCTTAGATTCTAAGAGGATTGGGATTCCGCACATTCTCATTCTTGGCAATTCGTTAAATGGCAAAAACAGGTTGAACAAGAAATTATGGGAAAGCATAAACGAAAACTGTAAAATATCAAATTATTACAATTTACACCGAGGAGTGGAGAACATAATGTACAAAAATGATAACATAAATCTAAACAATTACAGCAATGTTCTAATGGAATATCATCCGAGAACAGCCAATTCCAGCTACATTATTAATCTTTCAAATTTCTTAAAACTTCTTAATATCTAATTTTACTTATTTACACCATTCAACTAACAATATAGGTTTAAACTGTATTTACTAATGTTTACTCGTAACAGTAATATATGGTTATTTAAGGAAAGAACCAAATTATAAAATTGGTAAATATGGAGTAAAAAATGTAGTTTGAAGAGTTTTGGTGAGTAAACAAAGCTGGAAATAAATAAATAATAGTGAAAGCAGTATGGTGGGTATGAGACTGCCACATAGCGAAAATAATAAGAACAAACAGTTAAAATTTACAAAAAAATTAAGTTTAAAATTATTTGAACCAAAACCTATTTAAAAGCAGTGATAGGACACTTTTAAACTTTGCTTCCAAAATGCCCCTTTTACACATTTACCAATCTTGCTCACAGTACTGAAAGAAGGAAACGTTAACAATGGGATCCTATAAATGGGCCGACGTTGCAAGCAGCGAATCATGTAAATTTACCACTCAACCTACTCATTTACCTATTTTTTAAATTATCCTTTACTATCTTGATCTGAATAATCAACCAATCTCATACCATACTAATTATTTATAAATATAATAACTGAGTTGATTATAAACTTTATTAGTTAAAATGATCTAAATATACATTAAATGCAATATATAGTAAAAAATATAAAATCCTCCCTTTCCTGTTGTTACTACTAACCGCTAACAATATATTGTACTATTAGTTTATAAATACGCTTATCGAGGAGTTTATTATGTCATAGGTGCATCATTTGGGCGTACGACACTGATGTTATTAGAGCGAGGTGAGCGTTATGGAACGAACAAGGCTTACCTGGACTGTTCAAACAAGTTGAGCGAGGGCGGTGTTGGTAAATCTTCGCACTTCATGTTCTTACCAAACGACTCTTACATTGACAAGAACTCGATCCCCGAGTTACACGAGAGTAAACTTAATCTCAACAAGATTAACATTAACGCTAACGCCGAGAACGCCGTCACCGTCAACAACGTGTTGGACGATGATCTCTTATCACCGCTCCTCTACACCAATTCTGACCTACCCCTCGATAATAATCCCAAGTCATTCGCCAACTTTTTAAACAACTCCACCCACACTCACAACCACGTCAACACAACCACCTCAACCAAGTCAACAGAACCTTCCCTAACACCACGTATAAAATATAGCAATAACACGACTAACACCAGTAATCCTAACACTAGTAATCTCACCCACAGTAATGTTAACTCTAATAATGTTAACCCCAATAACACTGTTAAGGCTGACAATGTGCGTAATGTAAATGATAGTTTAATAGAGGAAGATAATAATGGCAGTATAAGCAGTCGTGTTAAATATAAACACGCGTTGAACACCATTAATCACACAAACAGTAGGACTAGTGAGGAAAAGCCTTTGTTAGGTAAGACCAGTGTACAGAAGGGGTTTGTTGATAAGTTGTGTAAATCAGGCGAAAAGCGTTTGAACAGTAGTGTGGAAAACTATTATGACGAGGAGACGAATGAGATAATGAACCCAACAAAGAAGTTTAAGGACGGGATTAAAATGTCAAGGAAGGAGAAGGAAGAGATATCTAAGGTCCTACTCACCGAGCTGAACAAAAAATCTAAGCCCTCTCTAAACGATGATAATACTCGTTTTTACAGTCGCCTCAAAGATATCGCTATAGGAAAAGCCACCAAAGTATTTTTTAAATCAATACACCCTATTTCATCTGGCCTATTCGGGACACTTATATTTTGTTATATATTCTATTTATAACAATTTTTTTACCAGATTTTCAATTAAAATTTGTTAAAACTAGCTAACTTTAAAAGTATATAGTTAAGTAATTAGGAGATAGTGGGATTTAATATGTAACAGGGTTATCAAAACTATATAAGAATGGTTCCTAAGGATGAACGTGGGCCGGACGACCCGCAAACTCCAAACACAAAAAACGTCTCAGCATCTAAATTCAGAGCTATGTATCGTTCATGGAGGACGCAATTACACAAATTCGACAACCTCAAACATTAATCTCTTCTGAGCACTACCTAAACACTGTTTAATATAGTCGATTATTAATCATTTTCATTTTGTGTACTTTTATTCTATCTTAATTTATTTTAAGAACATTCTTGAGTTTTGAAAGTTAATTTCAACATTTTTGATGGACTGTTAATTGTATATGAATAATTTTAGGTGGGATTATTTATATTTTGAGGATCAATTCATTTTATTTCACACATTTAGTGGGTCAGTTCACACTTAATTGTGTATCATTTAGAGTTTAGTTATAATTTAATTAGAATTAATTTAGTGGAAACTTTAAAATAATAAAAAACATATGTATGGGGAATTTGTGTAATGAATTAGTAAACAAAGTAATGTATAATATGGGAAAATGAGGAGGAAATGAGTGATATAGATCGAGATATAGCTCAACTTAAGAAATGTGAATATTTGAGCGAAAACGAGGTTAAATTACTGTGTAATAAAGCCAAAGAAATTCTCATCGAAGAATCCAATGTACAATATGTCGATTCGCCAGTTACAGTACCCCGATACTAATATTTTTCACTTGTATATTTAGTTATATATTTGTCTAGTCTTTACTCTGGGGTTAATTAGGAAATAACTCCTTTCCTATAGGTTTGTGGCGACATCCATGGCCAATTTTATGATTTCAAAGAGTTATTAGAGGTGGGAAATGACATTCCTCAGACCAGCTACCTGTTTATGGGAGATTTTGTTGACCGAGGTTACTACTCTGTCGAGACCTTTTTGCTCCTGCTATGTTTCAAGGTCAGGTATCCTGACCGCATAACTCTTATCAGAGGGAACCACGAGTCGAGGCAGATTACTCAGGTGTATGGGTTCTACGACGAGTGTATCAGGAAGTACGGCAGCGTCAACGTGTGGCGTTACTGCACTGATATCTTCGACTATTTTTCCATAGGAGCTCTCATCGACAACCAGTTCTTCTGCATCCACGGCGGCCTCTCCCCCTCAATCCTCACCATCGACGAAATCAGGTGCTTGGACAGGAAGCAGGAGGTTCCTCACGAGGGTCCGATGTGCGACCTGCTCTGGTCAGACCCTGAAGCGATGGATGGCTGGGGTGCTAGTCCCAGGGGCGCTGGATTCCTCTTCGGCGGCGACGTAGTACGCCAGTTCTGCCACCAGAACAACATTCGAACTATCGCAAGGGCTCATCAACTCGTGATGGAAGGATATAAGTGGTGGTTTAACAAGAGCCTCATCACTGTCTGGTCAGCTCCCAACTACTGCTACCGTTGTGGAAATATCGCAAGCATAATGGAGGTGGATGAGAACTTAAACTGTAACTTCAAAAAGTTTGAAGCTGTTCCACCTGACAAAAGGGGAATACCTGCAAAAAAACCTCTACCAGACTATTTTTTATAATGTTTTTCTACCCTTTATCTCACATCTTAATTATCCTCCTTTCAAATGAACTTTAACGGTCAGCTAATCAAGTTTGTGTGATTGAGATTCGGCCGTTTTTACATATCTTATGCTTGACATACTATTTAATGTTATTTAGTAGTATTTGGGAGTTTAAATAGGTATACAATATATAAAACTAAAATATTGATAAATAAACAAAATTTAAGGACAATTCTTTGTACTAATAGAAAATGGCAAGGCAGCCTTTTAAAGATTAATGCTTAGAATAGGAATAAGAAAAAAGATCAGGGCAATATATTTGAGAATTCGTATTCTTGTCTTCCCCTGCAGAATCTTGCGAGCCTCATGTCATCTACTCTGAGTGTGATCCTCTTGGCATGATGTGAACAGGCAGTTGAGATTTCAAGTAGTTTGGTGATTTCATCTTCAGTGGCCACTTGGAGGGCTGCCAGAGCTTCTACTGTGAACCTGATTTGTCCTGAACCGGCCCACCAGCTTTGTGCGATTTCTCTAACGATTCTAGCGAAAATTGCTCTCGGGATAAGCATGTGTGTGCTCTTTTGGTATGCCATTATTTCGCGCTCAATACGGGTCAGGCCTTGGCGTTTCAGGGGTTTCCCAGTAGAATCGCGGCTCCTGCCGAACTTATATCCCTTAGGAATGCTAATTTCACCGTCCTTGTTATAATGCATCTTTTCCGATGGTCGAGGTAACATGCTGTTGATGCGGTATCGAATGAGTGCGTCAAACGCCTCCTCGCTCGTGAGCTTCTGTTTCTTATACTCTGAGATTATATGCGCAGGGTTCATTACTGGAGGTTTTGCTCCCTCCTGAACAGTTACTCTTTTATCCACAAGGTTAGTATGGGTTTGTGTTTTACGTACAACACTAGGGTGGGCAGACTTGCCCTTAATAACCTTCGGTCTTCCTCTCTTTTTAGTTTTCACCTCCGGTCTCACAATTGTCTCAACTTTATCAACATCATCAGCATAATCATTAACACTATCCAACGCACTTGTTTCAACTCTAATTTGGGTTAAATCATCAAATAATTCAGGTTGGGACTGTGAACTAAGTTGTGAGGGTTCGGTTCGGGATGGAGGTTGTGATAGTGTACTACGTTGAGATGGTTGTGATGATTCTGAGAATAAGTTTATCGTCTCTTCGGGTTTGTTGCCAAATTCGACATGGAAGTTTTCAAAATCGTCATCGGCAACTTCTTCAACCAATTCTTCATCTTCATCTATTTCCCTACCTATCAGTTTTCCACTGAGTTATCTTTTCCCTAACTACCTAACAAAATACCTTCAAAATTATCTAATTTTAGGAAAATAATAGTAATAAATAATGTTTAAGTGTGTTAGTGATAGAAACAACTGTATATAACTATTTAATAAGAGTGTGAGTAGTAGTAACTCATTATACTTGTAATAACGGATTGATCTAAAGGAGTATTTCTCAGATTCGATGGGCGATTTAGGTCGTCAGAGTTAGACGAGGGTTCAGGGGGATTTATGTCAAATTCGTTACCGTCTATGCTAATACTTTCAGGGCTGGATTCATCGAATATATCCACTTCTTCCCTATATATTCACCATTCATTACTATCTATCTAGTTATAGTTGATGTATACTAGTAACTATAGGAAAGGGAGAATTTTAAACTACAACACGATTATCGGTGAATAGTGTAATTTGGTCCCTTAGGGGTAGTTGGTATAGTTAGTAATAGATAGATAACTAAGTATGAAATGTGTATAATGTTAGGGTTGGATACATTTTTTAAAATATGATACATATTAAAAATTAAAAAATTAATATACAGAAAATGTCATTGATACAATTCTATTACAACTATTATATTTGATTTGAGAGGATAAATAGATTGGATCCCCATTAGTGCACAAATAATGTTGTTTAGACAATTATATTCATCCGTAATTTAATTTAATCTTCTCCTAATTTTTTATCTTGTTTCGTCAACACATTTTTGAACTTTTTAATATTTTTCAATTTTTTACTTGATTCCTTCACTTTTAACATCTACTACTCAACATTTTATTAACTCAATTCTCCATATTTTTGGGGGTGAAACCAAGGAAGCAGAGCTTACCACAATTTATTAATTTGACTATTTCTTTTGTGGGCATAAATGTTAGAATTGTTTGGATACTAATATGTTAAAACTGATTAGAATAAATTTCCAAAGTTATTCTCAGTTACTTCAAAGATGTCACTTGTTGGAGAGTAGGAGAGGCTACGTTCATTTTCATCGATCAAAATCACATGATTTTGAGCTCCCTCTGGACACTATGCCCAAGGACATTGACGCTTTGATGCGTTCTGACCCTCAGAAGATGGACTACTTCGGTAGTTACTGGTACTGGCGCATAAGAGGTGAGTCAACACTAATGGACACGGACACTCTTCCTCAAAAGAGCTACAAACAGTTGGCTAAGGACCTCGGGATGCAGGTCGTTTCCGAGCCCTCAGAACACATGCTGGGCTTACTTGAGTTGTATGAGTATTTGAAGACTTCTGCATTTGTTGGTCCTTTTGGTACTATACAAAATCCTGTATTAGTACCCTCAGTAATGACTGAAAGGTACTTATTTCAGTTCATACAATTCCTCCTACAGTCTACTCACTTTCACATATTTTACCGCCATATAGTTTTTAAATTTAAATTAATTATTTTAGTACATAGTTATCTATAGTTATGTATTTAAAGGATAATGAAGTTTAATATGTGATAGGGTGGTTGGATGTACCGGGGGGAGCGGTGAGCACGAACATGTTCCATTGTGGTTCCGATGTCGTGAGGGGTTTCTGTACCGTTGCGGAGAATGCGATCAGATTTTTATGCTCGTTAGAGTGCTCTATTCGTTACCAGACGGCGAAGATCCTTTTCCTCCTGACCCCGACGTCAACGACGTATTTGATAACGACATTATTGCCAAGGGGCATTTTAAATGGAATACTGGCGATTATCTCAAATGGCCTTTAGGAAATGCCACTTATAAACAGTTATTTTTACAAGGTACTGACTTTAGTTAAGGCAATTGATTCCCCTTCCTACTCAGTTTTAGTCATTTACCCATACTATATTTGGTTAATTATTACCTCATGGATACCACTTATATACACAACTATGTCATCCTATATTTGGGATGCTAGAAATGGATGCCTAGAAAACAGTTGGTAATGTAATGTGTAGGTAAATGGGGAAATGTACCAATGGATAATTACGAACCGGACACAAGTGATGTAGTTGATATGCAGCCGCTTCACAAACACAAACAATATTCACAACTCTAGTTCCTCTAACCCTTAATTTTATTATTTTACATTTCACCTTTCCCCCTCGCTATCCTACTATTTTACTCACAATTATATTATTGTAAAGGTTTGTTATCGGCATAATTTTATTAAGCGTTATAAAAATTCATTTTTTGGTGCGGTTGCGTTGGATCCTTCGATTGTAGTGATTCTAACACCGTGCACGTTTCAAATAAAATTTTATGTGTTTTTCTCTATTTTTTGTTTAATGTTTAATATTTAATATTTGTGTTAATTTTTACATTTCACACATTCTTGTCATTTTTCACCAATATTTATTTTTTTCGTACTTTACCGTCATTCTATCCCATTTCATATAACTTCTAATATTATTTGTAATACTAACAACTAAAATAATAATCACGACTGATTTGCTACTCTCGAATATAGCTGCATTACAAGGAAATAGCGTCATATTGGAACATGGGCTCATTTTTTGAAGATTTGGTGTACAAACCACTGGATTTAAATTTTGGCCCTGCAACACTAGCTCGAGCGGATCCTCATCCTGATAAGCTCGACCTTTCACTTGGAGTCTATCGTTCAGAACTGGGCAAACCAGTCCTTTTCAAGTACCACTCACCAATAACTACTTCCACCGCCATACATATTTACCTAGTTATTTCTAAGTCTATCAGCTATCAAATTTATTTTCAATTTGTGACTATTCTAGTGATTGTTTTTATAAATCTGAACGATTATAACTATATATAGTTAAGTACTATTTTGCCATGAAAATAGTCCTATAGTGTTGTGGCTGAGGTTCGTGGTATGATAGCCAGTGATAAGGCCCAGATGGAAGAATACCTACCATTATTGGGTAATCCGGACTTTTCTGAGGTTTCACGTGACTTACTGTTTAAGACTCCAGACACCGACGAGGCCGAGTACAAGTTACTATGTGAAAGGATCTGTTCACTACACACAGCCTCTGCAACCAATGGAATCTTTCTCGGCCTATTACTACTCAAATATCACATCAAGCTTGCAAAAGTACTTTTATCATCTCTACTGTTTAGTTATATACTATTAATGTTTACTGATAATGGCTAAGTTCATATTTTACACTATACACCATAATATTGGTAGTGTAAAATTGAAACTTTGTTCTCTTTGCCAGTAAACTAACGTATAGATATCTCTCCCATAGGGGATAAATAGGAAATGCTATGTGGAAAATGTATTTAGAGAACACATACAAGCAACCCTTGTTGGGTTGGTTATCCAACAATTGTTGATAATGTCGGATTAGAATATCATGAACACAAATATCTCAACTTTGTTGATTCAACTTTGGACCTTGAAGGAATATTATCATATTATGAGACTTTGGAAAGGGGTGACATTCTGTTGATTCAGGTATCGGGACATAACCCCTGCGGCGTGGATCCCAATAGGGAAGAGTGGGAGAGGATTGGCGAGGTGATTAAGAGAAAGGGCCTAATTCCATTTCTAGATATTGCTTACCAGGGTTATGCTTCAGGCGACATTGTTGAGGACGCTTACCCTATTAGGATGTTTGCCGCTTTAGAGGTTGATTTCTTTGTATCGCATTCATTTTCTAAGATGATGACCATTTATTCTGGTAGATTAGGGTGTTTGCACGTGGTACTGAGTCATGGCAGGTCGTTCCTGCTATTCCTTAACAACACTTGATTTAGATATATTTAGTTTTATTCTACTTTAACTATACTTAATTTACCTTTATGTATAATTTAGCATATTTAGTTATATTTAATTGTTAATTATAGTTATTGTAATAGTGAAAAATGTGTGATTAGGTTTTGGGGAGGAAAGATGAAAGATTGCGTGAGAATCTTATATCGAATTTGCGCCACATGGCCAGAGGAATTCATGGAACGCCTGTTCGTCTATACTCTGAGATAGCTCTCAAGATACTGACTACACCCTCGCTGAAGGAGAGGTGGCTGGAGGAGCTGAGGGGCGCATATATGCGCATCAAAAAAGCTCGCGAACTACTGTACAAGCGCCTCAACGAGCTAAAAGTTCCGGGAAAATGGGAACACGTAATTAACCAAAAGGGTATGTTCTGCTACCTTAACATATCCGAACGGCTAGTCCACAGGTTAAGGGAAAAGCATCACATTTACCTAATTTTCAATTCAAGGATTTGTATAGCGCAATTAAATGATAAAAGGGTTGAAATATTCGCCAAAGCTTTGAAGGATGTGCTGGAAAATGAATAACTTGGTCTGTTTCTGGAGCTATCGCCTACTTATCCATTACAATTCTACTCTATTCTACAAATTCTATATTATCCGTACCACTCATTTAATTGTTTACATTGTTAATTTTTGTTCTAATAAATTTCGTCAATTCTGAGTTTGATTATATTTTACTTAAGTTACCACTTTCTACATAATTGAACCACTAAAAAAACAAAATATTTATAATTACTATACCTTCCAGTAATATGGATTTGTAATTTTTTGTAATTGGGTCAGTTAAATTATTGTGTCAAATATACTACACATTCCGGTTTCATTAACATAACAAGTTCAGTTTGGATAATTAATGTAATATAAGATTCAAATTTAATGTATTTTAAGCGAATTTTGCGTAGAAGGCACTGGGAACTCTTGAAGAAGGAGTTGGTTGATACCTTCTCCAAACATTCTCGTGACACTTCTATAACTTTAGAAGTTTTACCTTGGCCAAAGTTTGTTCAGAAGGAACAACTACTCTCAGAGGGTTTAGTTCCAGCTCTAATCACTGATTTTGGTCCCCTCAGAAAAATTTGCATCAAATCTCATCTAATTCACAAATTGGCTTTCGATGAACCCTATGCGCATCTAAGTCACCTTTTTACCGGTAGACTCTATAATCTTTTTGTCAAGAATGAGGGTCAGGGTCAACACTCTGATGGTGGTGTATTGGAGAAATGTATAATAAGTGAGGTGAATAGTGATCCTGTGGAGAAGGTCTTATATTTTATCAAGTTTAAGAGACATGTTGAAGGTAGAATAACCGAAGTTAATATACCTTGTACTATTACAGGCTTATTTGCTTCTCCGGCTTATCTTAAAGGTTCTACATTACTATTACTCTTTATTTATTTATATACTTAATGGATAACTTTTACGCTATAGGTTATCATGTCGAATTGATGATGCCTACAATAAAGTGTGAAGTAGTTGGTAAGACCATACCACCTCCATTTCAAATTGATGTATCATCTCTCGAATACAACTATCCATTTAGTTCGATTTATTTGAGGGATATCTTGCACCTATTACCTTCTGACGAGTCCGTTTTGTTCCACAGAGATTATGACCTTGACACTCAGGAGGTGGTTTGCACTTATTTACCTGGATCTTTACCAGAACAACCCCTTCCAGCTGATTACATTGATCCCAATTTTATTAATAAGAAGGGTAAACGTATACATTTAACATATAAAGGTTACTGGCCTAAGCAATAATTCTCTTGAATTATGGCTTAAACCTTTAATTGTTTAATGCCTAACTTTATTGGCTGCTCCTCGACACTCAGTATACCTAATTCTTAAAACTACCAACTCGCAACATTTGTTTTCATATTTTTTACTATTATTTTCCACAATTTTATATTATTGAGCTCTATTATACACTACGATTACCATTTAAATGATTTTAACAAAAAAATTTCTCTCTGTTTTTCTCTCTAATTATTCTCTTTTTACAGTCACATTTTTCTCAAAATAATTATAATATAATTTATATATTATATAATATTATATATACGTGTATATAATGTATATAATTGAGTAGATTAATTGGTATTAGTGGTTTCAGTTGTAACCCATTGACCCTTTTGAAGTTGGTAATTGCAAGTCGCAGTTCTGGAAATAACGGAAATCGTTTTATTTCCTTTAAAGAAATAGACAAATGATAAGGGAAGTATTCCTCCTGTGTATCTCCAAACTACTGTACCATTATGTCTAAGTTCAGTGCAAGTAACTTCTTCATTAACTACATATCTAAATCCTTTGGATTTATATAACTGGACCCTGTAATCACGAGCATCCAGTCTCACAGTTTTACCCCGTTCATTTGTTTTGTATAGAGAGATTTCGGGAGGAATTTCGGCCCACTTCACATGAGAATTGGGAGATTTCGTAATTGTATAAACGATACTGTCTTCGAAAATAACCTGAATTCTTTGACTAGAACGACTATAAACAACACAAAGTGGTTTGTTTTGTCCACGTTTATATTTCCAGATTATTCTTTCACCGTATTCAACTTGAGTACAGACTGTTTCAGGGTTAAGACTGTAAATAAATTGAACATACATATTTACAGATAGTTGGACACTGTACTCACTGGAGTTGAGTGGAATAATGTTATCTTGGTTATCTTGAGAGAGTAGTTTGATTGGTGGTATATCATAGTCGTTACTAATACTGCAATTACCTTGCAGATAGCACACTTTGAATTTGTCCTGAAATTGAAACACAAAGGCTTTAGAAGTATTAATACGACAAAACATGCTCTTTGGAACATACTGTTCAGGTTCACGCCTCCAAAGTGTCTTCTCGTGGTACTTAACCAGGTCAATTTTAGGCACATCTTTATAGTCAAGTGTGTATTTCAAAGATCTATAATTTTTAGTAATTCTATCGATGTAAACTGGTATGAAGTCACCCAGTCCATCCTCAACGTAATGTCTTAGAAAGTAAGGTTGTTGAGATATCGCAATCCATTTGTTGTCAACTTTTGTGTACTTAATCAATAGATTGCCATCTAACACTATACTGTCATCTATCACACTGTAAATTAGTGTCTTGATGAAGGATTTCAGATCATTCTCGCAAAGCCACACAGTTCGACTTCCTAGCATCACCTTAGAACAATTTATGTCCTTTTTCACTCTGTATACAAAATTTATACCTTCAACTATTCTTAAACCAACAGTATACTGATCAGGACTTAATTGAGCAAATTCTCGAAGTTCAGCCCTGAAGTACAGTGTAATTGGTGGTATCTCATAACATTCCTCAACCCACTCAATCTCTTCCAATCTGTACACAATGTACTTATTTGAACTTTCGAAAACCACTATCTTTTCATTCCTGTAGTAGGCTATTGATTTTGCAGGTATTTTTTTCGAATTGTCTTGACGAAAACTTGTGCTTGTTGAATTTTCATTATCAAGACTGGGACTCTCAATGAGCTTGTATAAAACATTGTCACCGTAAGGACACAAATCATAGCCATTACATTCTATTACATTGCTAGTGTTTTCGTGAAGAAGTTTTGCTATGTTCTTGTAACTCTTTCCTATTACGTCAATTTTATTTACCTTATCCCCTTCATTATCATTTTCTAATGTCGTTTGCTGTTGTTTTGGACAACTTTGAGATAGTTCTTTTTCAGACATAAGTTCAGCTTCTCTTATCAAACGACGCCTCACGGACTTTGAAAAGGGATTTGTGTCTACTAGTCTAGTTGGGTCAATAATAGGTCGAAATGGATTCGTACTATTACACATTTTTATATACTTATTAATTCTTACCCAGTCAAGCTGAGCTGGTCTCTTTCCAGACATATTACCCTCAATCTCACCTGCTTTAACTTCAGGATTTTCCATATCCAACAACTCTAACCTTAGTTTACTAAACTTAAGGATAATTTGATCAGTTCTAATGTGAAAGAAAAAAAATTTGTGAAATTTAAATTAATTTATTTGTGAATACATTTTTTTGTGATGTATTTTCTATATTAATATTATTTTAGCTAGCCATAACTAAAAGACACCTTAGGCACCTATTAACACCTAGCCAATTCAATATAAAATTTTAAAATTGTTAAACCAAGGGGAAATTTTTTCTTAAATATAGGTAATTTTATTTAATCAAGCATTATTTTGTACTTATTTGTGTAAAATTTGTTTTTATTCATATGTTTACTTCCTAATTCACCCCTTGATATTTTGATAATATATTAAATATTTATAGATCTAGTAAATAAATTATATACAACATTATGGAAAGTATATTAAGTGATTTACAGCTTCTTTACTTTACACGATTTAATAACTGTTTGTACTGAGGGCTTTCCAGAATCTGTCCCAGTAGCCTCAATCGCTTGTAGAGTGTACTCGCCCTCAAGCAACTCTCCAAAAACAACGTGGCGCCCGTCCAGCCAATTTGTAGCAACAGTTGTTATATAGAATTGGGATCCATTAGTATTTGGACCTAAACAAACAAAAGTTTAAGAGCAAAATAGGAAAATATGTTCATAACTAAGGGTTAAGAAGGTATTAGTAATGGAATCTTACCTCTATTTGCCATTGCGATAACGCCTTTTTTATGTTTTGCAGTGAAATTTTCATCTTCAAACATATCACCATAAATACTTATGGACCCGGTGCCATTCCCGTTCACTATGTCTCCCGCCTACAATAGATGTTACAGCCAACCTCAAAGAAGTTAACTAATACTAACTATATATTGTCTAAGTTGATTAATTTTAATAAAAAATAATTGTAAATTTGGTAATTTGGGAAATAAATATCAAAAATTAGTAGGGTTAGAAATAACTGTAAAATTAAATCCCTCAGGAAGGACAGAAAGGAATATATGAAAGAAATCAATACCTGTACCATAAAGTTGGGAATAACTCTATGAAAAAAAGAATCAACATAAGAATAATGTTTATCACCAATCTTCGTGCCTTCGCACAAAGAAACGAAGTTATTTACGGTCTTTGGGACCAAATCTCCGTAAAGTCCTACAACCAAAGTTTCTGTAGCCTTTTCTCCAGTTTGAACTTCAAGGTGAACGTGATGAGTGACTTTATGGCTGGGTTCTACAGGTTTAGGCTTCCTACATAGGGCATAGGATACTAATAGGAATAATTTCAAGACCAGAAATTTCATTCTAACAATAAATCTAGATTACAAATTTAACAAAAAAATAAACAAGGTTCTAATTAAAAAAAATAAGTGTTAATTTGACTAAAAAAACAAAATTTATACACAGTTCCCACCCAAAATATGTGGTAACGATAAATCCATCTAAACACTATAAATTGTATTTATAATAATTTTTTTATATTAATAAAAAAATTTTAACAGTTCTGGAAGAACTCTTTATTACAGAGGTTATCTTAATAAAAATAGAATTTACATCCTTTTTATTTTATAAATTTTGTTCACTCTACAAAAATGGCCACTGAAATTAATTCAAATTTCTCTAATGTGGGTCTTCAATTCGTAAAAATGTATTATCATCTCATGGAAAATGATAGGTAACACATAATTCGTTCTAGTTACTCCCTTACCACATTTTTTTCACAGTTTTTATACTCATTCTAGTAGTAACTGTCCATTTTACACTTTTCACTCGAAACTACTAATTTATTTAAAATTTCTTACAACATTTAGTTCGGTTAATAATAATATGTTTTACAGGCAAGGGTTGGCTCAATTTTACACAAATGAAAGTATGATGACATTTGAGAACAGTTCCTTTAAAGGTCAATCTCAGATTCTGGAGAAACTTCTATCTAATCCCTCATCCAAATATGCAATTCTTACATGTGACTTCCAACCTTCACCTAACAATGGCGTTGTAGCTTTTATTATGGGTACCCTCACTACACGAAATTTATACCAAAACACTAATTATTTTTTACACATTTTTTACTTATACACTCTTGTTAATTATTCTCAGTCTTAACCTTTGAAATTTATATAATTTTACTACCATTTCCACCAATTTAATACTATACTGTTATTTATTATAGTTAACGGGTTAGGAAATTTATGATTAGGCGATTTGTCGGTCGATAACAATCCACCTATGAAGTTCTCACACGTGTTTCAACTTTTTCCAAATGGAAATTCCTATTTTGGTTAGTTTTCATTTTCACATTCACTCTATTTATTATCGGAATAGCCACAATACACCTTCTACTTAAAATATTGTAAATACCGGTTTCCCTCTTTTTCCTAACGTTACTAATAAATATTAATAGATAAAGATTTTATAGTATTAATGTATATTGATTGCAGTCCTGAATGATATGTTTCGATTATGTATTGGATAATTGGAGTGTTAGGTTTATCGCTTTAAGAAATATTATTTCAATTTTTTAGTACAAGTTTACATGCTATCACTAGGATAAAATTTTAAACTGAAGTTATCTTACTGGTGGGGACCGAGTTGAATATAAATGTGCAAATTCACATGTAGTCATCATAATTATGATAAAACTGTTTATATTCTTTAAAATAATGTAAGGTCTTGTCCATGTAAATAATTTGTGTATAATGATAAGGTTTAATTCAGTTTTCTAATTTTTGTCTAACTCTTCAAATTCAGTTTCATTCCACCTACACATTAAGAAAAAAATTAATGAATTTTATCAGATTTTTGTTAAATTATGAAAAAATTTCGTTCTCCAAAAATTCCAGCCCTTTTACTAATTTTATTACTCTTTAACCCCGCTAACATTATTACTAAGAGCATAAAATTGGTAAATGGCCTGCCCATAAATGATAATCTACTCAATATCCTGCAAAATGTAGATCAAGAATCCAATCTTTCTAATAATACAAGTTAATTCTTTACACATTTAATCAATTTATCAGATATTTATTATATTACTTATATTTATTTTAATATTCTCATGAAACATGTTAATATTTATTTTTAGAAAAGATCGACTTCAAGTTGTTTATAAATCCAGGTAATAAGACTGATACTGAAGAAACTTCTCATCCACTACCACGCTTCCATACTTATATTAGTTATATATCTGAGCTAATCTATTGACTTTCACACTATTATTTAACTAAACTTTGTTAATTTTGACTCTAATATATATAGTATAGCTAAGTATTGGAATAGTTAGTTTAATGAGTTGTAGTGGGTACTGATGGGAACGAGTTAACTCATTATTTAAAGTTGAAATCAGCTCTTTGGCTAACGAATGACGAATTCACGAGTTTGAAGAATTACTTAGGGGACAGTGATCTGTCAAACGCCCTTAAGATTTTAAGGCGGAAGTTTCATCGTCGCTACGAATCCCAAAATTTGGCCAAAGATTCTCTCAAATATCAATTACTCTCAGCTTTAGCTTTCAGTTCATTACAGGGTAAGATTAATGTACTCAAAAATGGATTAAACGAACAAAAGCCTGAGTTATTATTGCTAGTTTCAGGTATTGTTTTACACCACGTTATTTCTGCTATTATCATTTCACTCACTCATGAGCACCTTATATATTAACACAGTTATATAGCTAAGTATCTAATACTTCCATGGAGCTAGTGTAACTTTGTTATAGGCTATGTGAGTGATCACAGAAGTGCTCTTGACTGGAAACCCTTGGAACTTGATGATTCTGAGTTTTCCTTCAAGGTTGATACTGGCAATAGGCCTACAACAGATCAAACACCCGTCACGGTCACCTCAGAATACGACTCATCCGAATATCAACGACTTATTTTTGATTCAATCAAACTTCTCGATGGTAGCAACACTTCTACGGCTCCCGATGAATCTGAACAAAAATCCACTAAACCTGAAGAGTCTACAGAAACCCAAGACTCCAAACAATTATCTGCTCAACAAGAAACTACTCCTACTGAAGACTCCAAACCTACAATACCTGAAGAAACTGAAGACTCTAAACAAGAATCTACTAAACAGGAAGAATCTACTCCTAAAGTGACTGAAGAGCCTACAGTACCCGAGAAATCTGAACAACCAGCAGAGCCTACTAAACAGGAAGAATCTACTCCTAAAGTGACTGAAGAGCCTACAGTTCCTGAAAAATCTGAACAACAACCCGCAGAACCTACAGTACCTGGGGAATCTACTCCTACTCCTATTGAACAGCCTAATAAACAAGAAGAAACTAATAAACAACCTGAAGAGTCTACCACTATGGAGTCAACTTCTGTTAATTCAGTAACTCCAAGTTCAACTCCTGATACGCCTGAACAAACTGAAGAATCCAAACAAGAAACTACTCAACAACCTGAAGAAGCAGCACAGCAACCTGAACCTACAGTACCTGGGGAATCTACTGTACCTGACCTATCTAAAGAAGAATCTTCAGTTGAAAAAGATCAAAGTGTCACAAATAGCGATAATACTAGTAAAGTAAAGGATAGTGAAGTAGTAGATAAAGAAAATCCAGCACTAACCGAAAAAACTAAATCATTACAAGATCAAAATCCTCCAGACAAAACTGATAACACTCCCAACAGTGTGAATAACTCTTCAGAAAATATTGAAAATTCGGACAATAGTAAAGAACTATCCGATAATGAAAAAACTTTGAAAAAGGGTCCACCAAATTCTCCTGCGGATTCCACCGCTGCTAATACTGACGTTAGCAGTGACGAGATGACTGACAAACTGACCAACGTAGTTAAGAAAGACGGAACGAATTTAAAGACTACTTTTACTCTGGGAAGTGATGATGCCAGCGCCACAAAGTTCCATAAATCTAAAAATGCATCGTCTGAATCAGGAGGTATGGCTATTCACTATCTCAAACCTTTCACCCTAATTCTTATTTATACATAACACACCTATTTACTCAAACCACCATTTTTAACTATATATACTTTAGTAGTGTAGTATAAAGTTATATAAATGAGTTAATAATGTTTAGATGAATCTACGAGTGAGACTGCATCTGAATCCGAGGGTGGAGAAAAGTCTAATGAGGACTTATTGACTGAACTTCAGAAGACCCATCCCCCCTATAACGAGACTGAACTTATGAATATTTTGCAAAAAGTCGACACTGAGGATGTGAACCCTTCTTTCAAGTCTCCACTAACAATCACTCTTAAAATTGATTTCTTCTCCAGCGACAAAAGGATACATGTTCCTGTGGTAACATCTGCTTCCCTTTTGCTCCCAGAGACACTGTTCACAATGTGTTTGCGTGATGAGCTGACTCAACAGTGTGCTTTTGAGCTGAAGGACCGCCTAATGGCTCGTTTTGAGGATGAAAAATCCCAGGCATTTAAATGGGCACACCTCGTGTCACTTCTCCAAGCACTATCTCTACAAGGAGACGTATTCATTGAGAATTACAACATGGTTAGTGGATCAGAGAGTCAAATTACTATCTCAAAACGTGAGATGATTATGCCAATGAAGTCGTTGGCGTTTTTAAATCAACTTGAGGGTGAGGCCTCCAGCACCAACCAAGAGGCCAAGATATCCTTTAAACTCCACAAAGGGGTTCTTAATATACCAGTTGGAATATCACCCACCGACATAGGCCAAAACTACGGTGTTCACGCACAACTCACCAGGTTTCTCGAACTCTACGGAGACTTTGAAATCACACACTCACTATTTGACCTCCCAACCCAGAAGAGGAACAAACAAGAAAAATCGGGCAAAACTGGTACCTCCCGTACTGGAAAAGAAGAACCAAGTAAAGTATACACAATGGATGAGTTATTATCGATGAACATTGAAACGAAGGATTTAAATAATAACATACACTACATACTTTCAGGTATTAGAATTGCTGGACAAACCTCCACAACTCACTCCTATACCTAGTTATACATACTAAACACCCTTTACTACTACTATTATTATATACTATTAAATAGTTACTTAAATTTGTTAATCAAAATTTAGTAGAAAGTGATATTATTAGTAAAATATTTCTATATAAATATGGATTTTGTAATTTATTTTTAGGATATGAGAGGGCCTTATTTTCAGTGCCTAAGAGATTAAGTGGTTATAAATTGGTTTGGGAAACAGTGGACAAGCATCCAGAACTCCAAAGGCTCTGGATTGAGGCATTGACCTTGATGAAGCTGATGGACAAGAGTGATAACCTGAAGAATTTTTTGAACAACCACACTTTTAAGTACCAGGAACTAAAGGACCTATTTGAGATAACCTACGGTATCATTGCTGCGGACAACTTTGACGAGGCTCGTGATTTTTATGAAACTGTAGGTATAACTCAGAAGGACGTTGACATGAACTTGGGACGGGTTAGGAGTCTGTTCTTCGCCAAAACCGGAACCAACGTCACTCGACTACCTCCAACTCTTAAGCCCATGCATCCCAACTGTCTCATTAATAATATGATAACTTCATTATCATCATATGATCTGATCGAGAGATTACAGGTGTGTTACATATAGGCAATCCTTGTTAATTCCCTCATGGACTCCTAGTTTGACTTATTTTGCTCAATTTAATTAGTTTTACGTATTACTAACTTTATTCTATGTTCCTAGTAGTATAATGATGATTAGGTGATGTATGTTCAATGGATTAACCGTTACAAAAATTCCACGGATGATATAAACTACGATTTGGCGTTTCTCTGTGCCGGTTCCTCCGTGTTATTACAGCATTGGCACTACTTTCAGCTTGACCAGCGGTTCCATGATCAACCAGTTCCCTTTATAACCCTGATAACATCATTTTCCCGTTTGGCTCAAGGCAAATACAAAAATCCTGAACGAAAGCAGGAGATTAAGGACCTGATCAACTCGAAAGTGGCAAAACAGTGCCGCAAGTACATTAACGCAGCTGGCATCCTAGCAACTTCGCCGTACAAGACCGCCACAATAAACATGCAACCTAAGTCTCTTCTCGGAGCTATTGGGAATGCGTTGAGTGTGTCAATGGACGCACCCGCTCTAGAGGTTGCCTATGCCATGAAGGATTACTTCAAAGCTGAACTCTCCAAAGGCAAGTTCGGCAACTCTCTTGGCATTTGTCTTGGTCTACAGCTTCTCTACCGTCTTAATGGCTGCCTATCTATAGAGCGCTCAAACGACTTCTCACTCTATTCGCACAACTTGTTAACCATGGACACGAGGGACATATTGGAGAAATATACTCAAATCGACTCCAATACTAAGAACATTAACAAGTACCACCAATACCTAAAGTTTGGATGTGACCCCGACAACGTTACGGTACACGAAGCGTTGTCAAAGCTCATGTCCCTGGTGTCAACCCAATCGCACTTAGACCTAATGGACGAGCTTGTCCGCCGGGAGATGCTCTCTCCTGACTTCACGCCTGAGGGTTATCTGGCCGAGCCTCCAGAGGGTTCAGCTAAATCTGACGTGGTTGATCTCGAGGACGACACCACCACTCTTCTCGAGGCCTTTGACTCCACCAACGCAAGGTCACTTCTCGAAATCGCCAATGATATTGAAGAGGGATCTGATGATTCCGACTTCCAAGAAGCTTCAGAATCCTTTATTCAACTAGATCCCTCATATACCAATAATCCCTATACCACAGAAGGTTATGTATATAACGTTAGTAATATTGGAATTCCAAATTTCAAGGAAATGGACAACTTATACCAACAACTGCTAAACACTAATTTACACGGGTTTACAAGTTTAAATAAGGGGTTCAATACTATTAACAAACTTTTTAATAGCACTGATTCCTCGGGAAACCATCCCAAGTCTCATAATCAAAGTTCTCACACTAAATCTGGAGATAAAACATTTGGCGGTATAATGTTTGATATAAGAATGGAAAGATTAGATTCTAGAGATGATTTAATAGCTTTGGACGTACCATTTACGTTCCATGAAAAGGAGCTCGATTTTATCGAGTCACTGGAATCGAAATCGCTTCTCAAACTCCTCATGTACAGGATGAAAAAAAGGGTTGAATCACTAACAAACTTATACTCTTCGCACGAAAAGCCTAACGGTTCTGGTGTCTTGTTTTTGGATGAGTTAGTAGCAAAGGCGAATGTGGACATAAGTACTTATGAAAGTTTATTGCACATATTCGAATTAATGCCTGAAGACGGCTATTACTTTGAGTATGAAGGTCTGGTCATACCAGACGACAGAGTTGGTAAATTGACTGCAAAACACATTTACAAATCCTTAAAACATAGTAATAAGGCCAACGATAAGAATATTCCCCCTAGCAGTTTGGTTTTACAGGTTATCGACCCAGTGGATGACCGAGGCATAAAGGAGTTAACGATGCCAAAGGAACACATTAAGAAGCATGACGAGCTATTTTACCAGAAAATGACCGAACTTTAACTTATCATATGTACTATATAGATTACTCTCCTAATTTAATTATTTAATCAAAATAATTGCAAATCTACCTGACCATATTATATATTATTTATTGTTATATTAAATTAGTGTATTATTTACAGTATCATGGTGCAATTGATAAATTTATTGTTACACTTTACACCTTTATTAAAATATATTAGTTTAATCTTGTTTAAAAGTAGATTCATCCTGTGAAATTAAACGGATTTCATCATTAAAAATGTTAAATCTTTTAACTTTTCCATTTTTGGTAAATATATTTAGCCTATTAATCAATACATTAATCACAATTATGTCCAATCCTACAGATTCATTTTCTTCATTTAAACTCCACAATTTCTCGTCCTTATATGATATTTTATGACATACTAATTCTGTCTTAATTCTGAGCCCAAAATTTTCAAAATCCACGGCGCAATTCAACAAGTCAATTTGATCTCCATCCTCATTAAATAACACTAAATCGGTAGATTTAATAGTTTTATCAGTTAAATCAGTCCAAGTTTGGGTCTCAGAAGACCATTTATATAAAAAATACTTATAAATTTGCGAATGCAACATGAGATATTTGATACTAGACATATTCAGAACAAACACGTTAAAAATACGGTTATCAGGGTCGTTTCCTGACCAAATTACCGTTGTAGAGCTATCTCCCTCTTCGAAATCTATAATTTTAGTGAACCGATAATTAGAGGAATTACAATAGAAATTCGTTAGTTGACCACACTTATTAAGATTGTACCCAGAGACAAACTTATTATTATTAATATTCAACATCACTGGGATTTGAAATTGATTTTCATCTTCACTTTCATCACTACAACTATTCTCGTTTCCATCAATATACTCACCAAAATCACTATCAAATGGATCTTCGCTATCACAAAATATGTCCGATTCGGTTTCACAACTCTGATCATCCTCATTATAATCACTAAGGTCTACAGAATCTGGATTTTCACTAAAATGTGTTTCACATTCAGAAATTTTGCGTTTCCTTGATATGTAATGATTAGAATCATTGATTTTAATATTTGTTTTAGCTGGATCAATTGGTAGTGGTTTATGTTTATCAAACTTGATACACATTGTATCATCTATGAGGTTATATTGAAAAGTTTGGGGGAGTTTCCCACGAAGTGAATTGTCACAATCGTTTTCAGGAAATACAAAATTAACGTTATAATTCATACGAAAGAAATCGACGAAATATTCAAAATCATGGTCTTGTATATGCTTTGAATCATTTTCATCATCGAAATAAAACTTTAATTTTGACAAATTCATCTTCGATTCAGTAATATCGACCCATTTCTTGATCTCATTTGTGTATTTTAGCAATGAATAGTTATAGTTTTTGTGGATTATTCCAACATACTTTTGCCCATTATTATATAAACACAATGACACGAATAAAGCTAATTGTAAGGGTTCTTTAGCCTCCCAAATAATATTTTCTTTACCTTTTTCATCAATCGAGTCAATAATTTTATTAAATACATAATTCTGCTTGTTATTGTAGTTAGTAAAAGCTCTTTTAATCCACTTTCCTCTGAAATTTTGATTATTTGGTATTTTACACCAATTTGTTCTAGTTTCACTATATATATTCTCTTCAAGATACTCTTTATTTGAGATGTCAAGTGTCAATTTGTTCGTTTCAACCCAGATTCCTTTATTTTTAGTTAAAACTTTAATATCATTATTGTTGAGAAATAAAGAAATTGAGTTTGTTTCCAGGCCGAAACTATTTCTGGTTAGTATTCTAACGTATTCGCTAGGATTTTTCGCCTTATAAATAACTTCTATTAGATCATCTCCCTCGGTTGTGTCAAATATTGTCTCAAAACCATAATTTTCATTACATTTGTACTCTCCTCCTCCATTTACTGTATCAAAGTGTTTAAATTCTTTCGTTGAGGTTTGAACTTTCAGGTCCAACGCTGTTGGTACAAGTTCACAACTAAGATCTATTAATTTTTTATTTGGAAATCCATTATTTAAAGACATTATACTTCATGTTGTTATTGTTACATTATTATAATTTATAATTTGACTTAGATCTATTAATTATATAACTAGATCTATCACCTACTAGGTCGTATATATACTACAGTTTAAACCCATGTCAGTACATACATATTATAGTATTTTACTCAATTTAAGTCTAAATATACCTAATTTAAGTTAATTCTAGGCTTAATAAAGCCTTATCTTGTATAAAAAAATATTATTTACGGTATAATATATATGATTAAATTATTGTCCAATTAATAGTTGGTGTTTGGTGTATATTTTGTATCAATTTCACTAGTTCTTCCACTCCGGACTTTAAATTATCTTCTCCATCTTCATTTTTGTTTTCGATTTCATAAATTTTGGTTCCCTTCGAACTATATACCGAGTGCAAATACTGTAATACGTTTGGTGATAACATTGCCATATAGAACTTGAGGCAGGAATAATAAGGATTATCGTACAAGCATTTCATTATTCTACACACTTTACAACTTTTATACTTTATAATTCTATGTTCATACTCCAACAATAAACCTTTCACTAAATTATGGGTATTATCCTTGACTGCGTTCGTATCATTATAAATCACATCACCAATGGTGTTAACATTGGCATTATTATATTTTAGTTTAGGGAAGTGTATAAATGTTTTTTGTATAAAATTGAAGAATCTTGTTTTATACTCGTTGGGTGATACTATTGTAGGAGCTTGGCCTATATTCGCTAATCTCTTCCCTACTGTTTCTATCTGTTTATCCCATGTATAGGGCCTATACCATTATTAAACTTATATACTCTAAATTAATATCTACTATTCTTAACAATACCTTAAGAAATCTATCAACCCGATGGTAATTATTGAAAGCGTCGGCAATATTCTCAGAAGAAGCGAGTAGTCTACAATGTTAATTGACGAAAGAAACTCCAAATCGTTCTTTAATATGTTATTTATTATATTTATCGACTCTTCATTCAACTGTATTGGGCATCCTTTCGTATATATTTTAAAATTCTGGTCCAGCAAGACTTCTATATTCCCCACTCCATAACCATTAATAACACCATTATTGTTAGTAGCGACACCATTACTACTGGTATTTTGGATGCTAATGAATCTCTTTAGAAAAACTCCTTTAAGATCGAAACTGACCTTTACGTCATTAAAATAATCGATATTTTGCATTACGAAGCAGTTAATTGAGGTGTTGGTTTTGACGTGGGTCACTTTGAAGAGTCCGTACGGCAGACTCATCAAGGTCTTGTTATTGTTAAAATGCCAAAAAAAGTCACTCCCTCTAGTTATAAACAAGCCTATTTCGTGTTTATTTATCAATTTTATTGTGAATTTTCCGTCATGCGTCATGAAGATAGGGGATCCACTCTTCCCAATTGAGAACATTCTTGTGCTCCTACTCAGTGAGCGGATGAAATTCATTTCATCTCCACAATATTTAAGTCTTATTCTACGGAACTCGTTCATGTAATAGATTATCACGTTATAAGGTCCAACATTAACTTCTTTCTCGATACTCGCTTCCAACTCTCTATTCACTTCTTCATCCACATTAACTTTAACCAAATCTTTAATTACTTCACTATTGTATAGTTCTAAGTGTTGGCTAGAATCAACTTCACCGAATGCTACCAATGAATTAGCATCAAACTTTAATAAACAATTGTTTTTTATGGCTTCAAAAATGGACTTTAAACTCTTATTTAATAAAAGTCTAACATTAACTTTCAGTTCTGACACATTATATAATTCGTTAAACATTTCGTATAGAAAATAATTCACACATTTTGGCTCGACTTTTGAAATTGAATCAACTGGACTATCTTTTGATTCCTTAGAGGTTTCTATCAAACTAGTATATATTATTGGTATACCATAATATGGTATGTTATTACTTGTTTTTCGTCTTTTAATCCTTCTTTTACCTCCACTCATCAATTCTCCTATACTTTTCACTGTACTATCACACAATTTACTAAAATCCGTATCATTTATATCAAATATTAGCTTCAATAATTTTGATTTATATTTATTTTTAGTGAATTTACAATCATTTATACCAAATATTCCACTAAATTCATCCATTTTAATCCTATTCATCATTACATAATTTGCACACAATCCTACTTTATTCACTACATTTTCAGACTCTACTCCAGTAAAGTAACTAGCAAAATAATGATTAATTTCAGTATTTATTGTTTTAACAAGTGCTTTAGACAGTATCGATGCAATGTCACGTTTCGGCTGTATTATTGGTTTATAATCTAAACACACTATTGGGTCACCTTCTATATCTGAGTTTAACTTAATTTTATTAATCAACTTAACGTAGATTGTTTTTTTAATTGGTTCACTTGACAAATCTTGAATCCCTGACAATACTGCGAATTCTCTTAAAAACACTAAATACTCCTCCAAATCACTTAAGTTATCTTCTTCCAGCTCATTCACACCATAAATTGTTCCTATATCAATTATGCATTTATATACTATAATTTCCAATAACTAGTTATCAGTATATATTGGTTCAACACTAATATAACTGAGTGTTAAATCACTAAAAATTACCTTGATTTATTTTAACATATTTCTTACTCTCACCACTTACATACTGTATAATAACATCTTCATCTTCCTTAAGCTTAAAATTAGAAACGTGGTCAATATGTGAGATTTTTCTATAATTATACAACAATTCTTCAAATAATCTATAATATGTTATGTAGAAGGATTTGATGATTGTGAAAACTTGTATTGGATCTCTTGGGCAGTGGTACTTGGCGTATAGCATGTGTGTGCAAATTTGGACGAATAAATTAAGGAATTTGTTCTCAAATTCACATAATGATGCATAAAATTGGTAAAATTCATTGAGAAATTGTTTCACATGGTTTACTCCGATTTTTACCTTCACTATCTTCCTCATTAGTTCTTTAGTTATCCCAATTATTATGTATATCCAATTTAAGATTTCTATATCACTTATTGTATTATATAATTCCATCCCGCACTCTTCACAGGTATATAAGGTTACTCCTTTGTTGAGTGATTGTTTAATTTTATCACGAATTTTAGGGTTTAATTCTATATTTAGTGATGAGTGTTTTTCATATTTTATCAAAAAGGTTGTGAAATCTAATCCTTTAATTTCCTTTAGCCATTGACTTCTTGGAATACTATCATCTTTTTTTATACTTTTACCAGGTGAAAAAGTACAAATACATGGAATTTGTTCAATTACATCAACATTTAACAAATTTTTATAATTTCGTTTTAGCCAATGATATATTTTGTTACACTCATTTCTCAGTATTATGCTTGTTATACTGTTATTTACTGGGAAGTATATACCGATACCATCATCATTGGGTACTTCATTACGAGCACAAACTACTTGAATAGGGTTAAGTGTATTCATTTGTGAATTGTAGAGCTTTGTATCAAATTGCGGTAAAATGTTAAACACAGTTACATTAGTTAAGTGGAAAGTTATGGTGAAATGTTCAATTAATACAATAAACTTGTGGTCGCAAAACAACAAATGTCCGCAATCCGACTTATATAACTTATTTAGCATCAACAACTGTATGAATTTACCAAATGTTATATTTCTTGTTTTATATCTTTTACTGCTATTACACTTCATGCAGTATATATCCATATTTATTTCCGAGTCGAGTCCATTATTATAAGGGTCTTCTTCAGTGAAGTTATCTAATGTAGTGAAATTGTGTGTTGTGTGCTGAAATGTCAGTGTCAATTTCATGTTAGGTGTATTTGAGTATGAGGTTTCGAAATGTAGTTGATGGTTAAGAAACGGCTCCGAGCAGTTGAGGTTTGGGCATTTGTTGATTTTTAAGGAATTTAGTAGATTTTTAAGAAAATCCACTAAAAAATTACCTTCAGCAAAGTTACCCACGGACACATTCACTCGCTCCGGGCCACTGCACGTTTGATTATTATTTGTGTAATATTTGTACAATGTTAATTTAACTATTTTCCTATATTCTAGACTACTAACATTACTGCACCTAAGGCTACCAATACTACTACTCATGTTTCCGTAATATATTATATCACTATCCACATCATTCACACTAACACTTTTCTCATCACCGGTAACAGTGTTAAGTAGATAATCTGAAAAATTTTCACAAACTTGTCTATTATCCTCTAATGTATTAATCAAATTTCTATTAACTGGAACTGTTCCGTTAAGATTATTGATGAACTGTAGTTCTTCAATAATGGTTTGTAGTCTAATCAATGTGATTTTAATCAACTCCTTGACTGTTTTTAGAATTTCTGAACTCATCAAGCGCGTTGAAATCAGCACTGTGAAGCCTTTAAAATAGTCCAAAAAACGAATACACACCATACTCTTCTTATTCTCTATAATATTACATTCTTCGCATATTCCCATATATATACTTAAATCTCCCATTGGCATGTTTGCCTGATTTTTCGAAACAATTCCAGTTGAGTTTTTGTCCAAACTTTCACAAGAATCAGAAGTTGAGCTGATTATTGAATCTAATACATTACACTTTAGGGCATACGACAGCTTATTAATCATAACATTACCTACGTTTGATATGCAAATGATTTTATATCCACTTAGCAATGTCGATATATGGTATGGTATATAATTTTCTGCTATAATAATGTTTATTCCACAATCGCATATTTTTTCTGCCAATTTGTTCAACTTATTATTCATGAATAAATTTGTCAAGTTTGAAATAGACTCATATCCTGATAAACTTATGTCATTTTCCAAATATATAAAATTTTTTAATAACAACACCTTATAGTATTGTTTATTTTGTTTTAATATGTTATTTGGAAAGTGTGTAGTATGTCCGTAGAAACAAAATCCCTTAAATAAAAACAATTTATCTCTACGTTTAACGTTAAACTTATTCAATATCGGTTCACTGATATATTGTATTGTGATGAGATCTAATATATCTCTGGTGAAATGGTACCTTTTGGCTATAATACATGGATTGAATACCAAATCAACTATATCTTCAATATAATTTTTACTAACATTAACCAATTTGCAATCTTTAAGCAAACAGTTTTTCAAATATATTTTTATTATCTTTACTATATTCTCACATTTTATACCTTCAAAAACATCCAATTTATTTTTCAGGCTCCTTTCATTATGCAAACTCATAAACTCACCATTACTATTTTTAATAGCAGTATTATTATTTACATCATTATTATATATATTAATTTTATATGTTTTAATAACCTTTTTGTGTAATTTTTTAAATTTATCCTTGAAATTTAGTATATAAAAGTTATGCCTCTTTAGCAACTTAACGTTCTTAATTCTCATTAGAGATTTTGATTTAATTCCGGCATCAATGAGATTAATTCTCAAATAATTTGTGGAATCCATCTCATTAACCGTATTCTACACACTACTAATATAATACAGATAACTTCATTATTTTTCTATTATTTATTATTAATTTTATTAAAAATTAAAAAATAAATTTCAATTTGTTTCCTACATAGTAATTATAACAACAATTGTATTTCTACGTTACACTATATATTGTTGTTATTTTTTTAAATTTTAATTTTTGATAAAAATTTATCCTTAATTGTGTTTAAACATGTTATATAATAGTTAAAACATTCTGTTAGTAATTGTATTATAAAATGTCTGATGAAACTCTGGCCTTGATCATTGACACTGGTTCAGCAGTCACCAAAGCCGGCTTTGCCGGCTCTGAGACCCCGAAGATTCGATTTCCAACTATTGTTGCAAGTTTGTTTATTTTTAACTTAGTTTATCCCAATTATTTCATATAATTAATGTATTAACTATTCTAACTATGTAAAAGTTATACGGAATTTGATCAAACTACTATTAAATTGTAATTTAGTTGATGGAAATCAAGAATCTGATGATCCTTTGGTTGGGAACGGAGTTTTTGAAAAACTTGAGAAATTCAACTCAAACAAGTCCGAAGAATTGACCAATTTTGACGTATTCAGGCCAATTCAGCATGGAATCGTCAGGAATTGGTAATATTTTCACATATTTTATAATTAGTAATTAGTCTATTTTCTCTAAATTCTCTAACCCCAATTATTTTGTAATGGTAATGTTTTGTGATTAGGGCATTAGCTGAAAGCGTATGGCGTCACACATTTAGCAATGAGTTGAAGATATCGCAGGAGGAGCATCCTGTGCTTCTTACGGAACCTCCTTTGACTCCGAAGTTGCATCGGGAGCTTTGTTGTCAGTTGTTTTTTGAGTCATTTGGAGTCCCAGCCCTATATCTGGCGACTACTTCATTATTATCTATGTACGGGTCTTCTAAGACTAGCGGGTTGGTGTTAGATATTGGGGAAGGTGTGGCACACTCGGTCCTTATTCATGAGGGCTGCATAATGCCCTATGCTATCACTCGGCTGGACATGGGTGGATTCGACTTAACTTCTCAAATTGTGAAGGCGGTTGAACCGCTCCGCGGGAACACTGCGTACGATCGCAGACTTGCGAAAGACATTAAGGAGCGGTGCTGCAGGGTTTCATTGGACTTTGATGCTGAGCTGGCAGAGATTGACAAGGACCCAGATGCACACGCAAAGAGCTTTAAACTCCCAGACGGCACTACTGTAAGCCTCTCTAGGGAGTGTATCACTTGCCCAGAGATCCTCTTCAAGCCTGAGCTTTCCTCCAGGAGTTGCCCAAATCTACCTGAGATTTGTTACCACTCTGTTCGCATGTGTGAACCTGAGCTTCACCGGACTATGTTCTCGAACATTCTGCTCACAGGCGGATCATCTATGTTTGATGGATTCCTCGAGCGTTGCGAGCGCGAAATCTCAGCTCTCGTGAACAAGAACGTGCCTGTCAAAGTCCTTTCCTGCTCCCACCAACGTGATCTCTCTGCCTGGGTAGGGGCTTCCATTGTCGCAAACCTCCAAAGCTTCCAGCAAATGTGGGTCACTAAAGAGGAGTACGATGAGGCCGGTCCAACAGTAATACATCGCAAATGTTTTTAATTTTGTCTTTAAAATATAACTATTTTGTTCAATATATATTATTCTATTAGATTGGATTTGTATAAAGATTCCATATTCTGGATTCTTTTTCCCAAAATAGTTAAATCGTACTATATAAAATCAGTATAATTATATAAAGGAAACAATAGTACTAAGTAAATAATAGAAAAATAGTTCAGGATATAAACGTTCAAACATAATGAAAAAATACAACCTTTAGAACTTTGTTAAATCAAAAATATTATCAACATATTCTCATTTATTAAAAATACAAAACCAATATAATTTGTTAATATACTATAATAAACAAATTTAATAAAGCTTAATCAAATAAGATATAAAATTTTAACTTCCGATTAGCTGTGTTGTGTTTTTAGTTCTCTAACACTATATCCTCTCCTTTAATAAAATTAAACTATTTATTCAGATTTATTTTTCTTTAAAAGATTTTTACAATTAAATGCAGCACAGTGTCATATTTTTGTATTTCTATTTGTCCCAAATGATACTATTTTTGTAAAATATTAATAACTTAAAATGACTGAGATTCCCGATACAAATACCCTAAATCATGATAAGGATCATCTCTCGAGTTCAAAAACCGGAGAATCCGAGGAAGATTTGTCTGAAAAACTTACCAATGTCAAGTTATCGGTATGTTTTCCACTCCTTAGAATCTTCAGGTGAATAACCACTCAGATCCCACTCCAAACTCAACCACCGATTCGTCTTCAATTAGAGAACGCATACTCAGAAAGTTGTCTATTTCCCATACAAGCTCATACATTCCTGAGCATAAATTTTGGGACACTCAACTTGTAACTAAGCTCACGGATGTTGTTAATTCTAACGTAATACCCTAGATTACTGTATTCATCCCCTTTAATTAAATACATAAACCCCTTCAACTATTATAACACTTATATAAAGTTGTACCTTACTCCTTCCATTAAATATACAGTTATTTTCACTATTAAAATTGGTATAGGATTATGGCCCTATTGACTCTAATGAGGATATCTCGAAAGTTAAAAAGGTAATTGTTTTCTCAGCAAATTGTGTTTTTAGAACCCAATTGCACTCCCCAACGGATTTGAATGGGTTTCACTGGATATTAATGATGAAGAAGATAGGAATCAAGTGCCACACTACCATCATACTTTACTAATTTATAATATTCAAACTAATATTAGTATAATATTGAATTATAGGTCTATAAATTGTTGAGTGAGAACTACGTAGAAGATGGAGATGCACTGTTTAGATTTGATTACAAACCTGAATTCTTAATTTGGGCCTTGACAGTACCAAATTACAATAAAGAATGGCAAATAGGTGTTCAAGTTTCATCCTGCAAAACAGTATCAAATTATCCATAATACACATAATTTAAAAATACAAAATAACAATGAATATAGTTGATTGGATATATAACAGCAGTGCCAGTCAATGTTAATGTGATTGGTAACACCTTGAAACTGGCCGAGGTCAACTTTTTGTGCATTCACAAAAAATTCCGATCAAAAAGGCTTGCCCCAGTCCTCATTAAAGAAATCACCAGAAGAGTTAATCTTTCCGGAATCTGGCAAGCAGTATGTCACCATGATATATAGAAATCTAATTATTAATGGAGTTGACTGATGTTATAGATATATACGGCTGGAATAGTAATACCAAAACCAATTGCCAAGTGTAGATACTGGCATCGACCTCTTGACATTAAAAGACTCATTTCTGTATATTAAATAGATTATATATTTATTTGATTTTTTGAGACGATAGGATTAAAATCTATTGAATATATCTCAATTTTCATTTTATTAATTTAGGCTCGTTTCTCAGGAGTTGGGAGAAGAATGACAATCAGTCGAGCTATTCGAATATATAAAGTCAACGATATCCCTGTATCTCATGTTACTCCAAATTCATTCGAACACTTATTGTCTTACATATTAGAATTAAATAATTATGAATATCAAAATTATATAAATCTAAATATTATTATTTCTGTGAACATAAAATGTTTTAGAATGTTGAAATGAGACCCATGGAGCAAAAAGATGTGTTAAGTGTGCATAAGTTATTGAGAAAATACCTCCAGTATCCTTTAAATATTTGTTTAAATAATTCTGATAACGAAAAATTTTAGAAAATATAAACTGTACCAAGAGTTTGATGTACATGAGGTTGAACACCAATTCATGCCCCGTGAAGACATAATTCAGACGTTCGTGAAGACAAATGAAGGTAATTTCCACCCTCATATTGCTCTTAGACGAAGTGACTGACATGGTTAGCTACTACTCTCTCCCCTCAACAGTTATCAATAACCGTAAAGTCCACACCATCCGTGCGGCGTACTCATTCTACAACATCGCAACCACAATGCCTTTCAAATCCCTCATGGAACATGCAATCTTTTTCGCCAAATCCCAAGGATACGATGTTTACAATGCGCTGGATCTCATGGAAAATTCACTAGTGTTCAAAGTATCCCAAATCACTTTCCGAATACCATTTTACATAGTTACGTACTTGATTCATTATTCAGTTGATACATATTACTTAACGTGAATAGGACTTGAAATTCGGAATGGGCGATGGAGACCTTCACTATTACATGTTTAATTACCGAGTGCCAGACGTAAGAATTTGATATACTCATTTAAACTTAGCTTAAATCCACTGACGTTGGAATGGTTCTGTTATAGTCCTTTTATTGTTAAAAAGATAATTTAATACTATCAAAATTACATTCATATATATTCCTATATAACAATATATAATGTATTGAGTATATTAAGGGTTGTGATATTATTCGAACTGACGATTAACATGCTTGGTCAAAACACCTGCGACAATTAGCGGGAAAACTATAGAGGCGTCAGCGTGGACTTTGACAGGGTCAGTGTGAGGCTTGATTTTCCCCCAAGAAACAGCCTCGTCAGGGTTCGCGCCCGAGTCTGAGCCGTCGTATTCTTGGGCAGTGGAGACGTAAATGGCGAAATCAGCGCCGTTCCGCATGAGATTCGAGTTACATACGTGATGCTTTGGAAGACCTCCACCCAGGATTATGAGCCCCGATTTCTTACACTTTACGGCAAAGTCATTAATTAACCTAATGTCCTTAACTATGTCCAGGTAAAGCGTTGTGGGAGTGGACTTGCGGTAGGTATGGAAGTAAAGATTATCGCCAATAGAGCCGTCTGTGAGTCCAGGGCAAAATACTGGGATTTTGTTCTTGTGGCACCAGTAGTACAGCGAGCTCTCGTCGTTTATTTTACTCCCGAGAAGGTCAATAAACGATGAAGGGGTCCAGATCGTACCCTTTTCTATCTGCTCGGTGTGCATTTCATCCAAAATGGGCTGAAGCCAGTCTTCAAATGCGCAGTAATTTTCGTTAGGGAGCAGAAGGTTACCAATTCGGTTCCAGCCCTTGTTCCTAAGGTCCGCCCCGTCCAGATTAAATTTGCCAATATAGGTGTGGCCCAGACACTTTATCAAGTCCTCTTCCACACCACCTCCGCTAGTAACGAAAACATCAACAAGGCGATGCTTAGCCATAAACACAAACGCTTCTCTCAGTCCGCAGGAAATCATGTTCGACGTGAACGAAACCCAGATCGTACACTTGGTCTTACGGCGTACTTCAGGATCAGCATAGGGTGTTCCTTCATCTGACTCCTGTAACGGGTCGTCAGACAATCTCCATGAAAACATACGGTCTACCATCTCTGCTGCAAGTCCCAAATTGGTTGCTTGGAATCCAAACACCCTAAACTTCTCTAGCATGGAATCTATTGCCAAAGCTCCGTCGTACTCGATCCCTGACACGGGCAACATGTTCTCCGTCACTTGAGCGTTGGCTTGAAGTACTGCTTCCAAGGCTACTTTGGGAATCGACTCGTTTAACTCATTCTCTGTCATTTTATACTACAATGACGAAATAACAACTCAGTTGAAATAATTTACAATAATTTACACTATGAGAAAAATTTAAAATATATTAATAAAATTTAAACTACATTAACAGTATAACTACCCCTATTGATGTCGTTTAGAGTATTTTAGAGTATAATGGAACACATGGGTGAATGAAAAGAAAATAGCAAATCAAGTGAAAAATGTTGGAAAAAATTAAAACAAAAATTATGATACAAATATGTGAAGGGTCACAACTAAAAGGTGTAACCTTAAATATATGAAAATAATTATTGAGTTGGATTCTACGGATTCCCCACAGTTAGGAGAAAAATGGCGTAAATCTGTACTGTTTTGGTCGAATTTCTTCACCTAGAGCTTTTAAAAGTTCTGGCCAATGTTGTCTAAATTTATCCTCATCAATCAATTGAACAATTGCTCAAATGTATTTTTAATAATTTTGTCAAAATTTACACATTCTATTACAATGTTTACATGAATAGTTTAACATAATCACATAAATCCCATTTTAAATCGGAATATCATCTTAGAAGAGAATAATCATACTGAGATGTTGAGTTGGAGTAATGAATAGGCTTAAAAACTCGTTTGAAGCCTCTTTAATTTTTGTTCGAAGGCACTTGTTATACTCTTCTGGAGATTCTAACCACTGGGTGGTTATTTTATCGCCTCAGAGTATGAAGGAACTTCGGATACTTCACGATTTGCCCCTAGTAATGAGCACAGAGGAAGGCTTGAGGGCCTTTGTACGAGTACACAGCTCTGCAGAGTACGGCCTAGAATTCTCTTCTATTTCACACCCAAAATCCATAATTACCGAGGAGCTGGCTAAATCTTTAAATCTAAAGTTTGATGTGAAGACAACCGTCATGTTTTCACAGGCCACTGATATATATAACGCTTCAAAACTGTGTTTAAAGTTTATGGAATCTTATGATCATAGAGATAATCTTTGGAAGTTCCATACTAGTTCAAACGATAGTTGTATGGAAGATAATTCTGTGAAGAGTAACCCCTTGGATAGAAAACTCGGTAATTTTAAGAGTGATAGCATATTTGAAGAATTTAGTAAAAAGTGTAATATAAAAACAAATGAAGCAAATGTATCTGCTAATATGTGTAATAATGTGTTAAATTGGTATAATATAACAGATAATTCAAAATTGTATCCCCCTGTAGAATGGTATAACTCATTAATGAATAAAGAGTTCAACCAGGTTGTAAAATCGAGTCTATTAGGTTCAGTTTTATTTCAAAATAACATAATTTCCCTCAATTTAAACGGGTATTTGTCCAGATTTTTTGTTTACTCCATTAATAAATCGAGTAATACTACTCGTAATACTGTGAGCATCGACTCAGCTAATCGCAATATACCATTAAGTGTAAATAATGAAACTGAAATAGAAGTAATAATAAGTGAAAAAGCTATTACAGGACTTAAATTTGATAGTGAGCCAAGTGATAGTAATGATGAGAAAAGTAATATAATAAGTGGAATGGATGAAATCATTGAAATGTTTAAAACACACGTAATAATGCCATTACTTTTGGATTTAGATGTTGGACACCCTTCAGGAGTATTATTATATGGACCACCAGGTAAACCACTTTAGTCCAATTCCTCATACTAGCATTTTCTTAATTTATATTAATTATTTATGTTTTGCACTAATTATACATGTAATTTAGTTTTAATTTCAAGTTGAATGTGGTATAAATACGGTTTAGGATGTGGGAAGACGTTATTGGCACGTAGAATCTCCACAAATTATAAAAAATTGTTTAATTTGTGCAGTTATAAAGATAAAATGAGCTCAAACTGTACTGAGATGAAGGTAAGATTGGTGCAATCAACTGACTTGATAAGTGAGTTTATGGGCAAAACTGAGCGCAATATAACTGAGCTATTCCATTCACTTAGAGAAGACTCAAAGACTAGCAAAGTACTTTGTTTCATTGATGAGATTGATGTCTTGTGCGTGAATAGAGAAAGTAGCGGTTCAGATATGCAGGCGAGACGAGTTCTGACCACGTTCCTGAACAATATGGACGGGGTTAACGCCGGCAACAACAAATTTGTTATAGTAGGTATGACTAACTATTTGGAGAATATTGACAACGCAATGCGTCGTCCAGGAAGATTCGATCTCGAGATAGAAGTGCCAGTGCCGAACGCAAAAAACAGGCTTCAAATTCTAAAACATCTGCTCAACTCAGTTGAACACACAATAACCAACGAACAGTTGAACCAAATCAACGACTTTTGCCAAGCTTTTGTAGGTGCAGACCTTAAATTATTGTTGACAAATTCTACGCACTGCAAGATTAATAGATTAAATAATTCCAATAATACAAGTGATGATGTTAGTATTTCTGATACCGTTAAGGCGCCTGAAAACGTTGATAATCAAATTGATAAATCTTTAACGTATGAAGATATGATGAACGGATTGAAGGTAACACGTCCATCGGCTATGCGTGAGTTGTATGTCGAGGTTCCAGAAGTAAGGTGGGATGACATTGGCGGGTACGAGGACCTTAAGAGCGTTATTAAGCAGTGCGTCGAGTACCCGAGAAAGTTTTCAAACCTCTATCAGAAATTACAAATTCAAGTTCCCAAGGGGATTTTATTATATGGACCACCAGGTATGGGTTACGGTGATTGGTACACCACTACCCCTTATTTAGTTGCTTAGGGAATCAATTATATGTTTAACCATTTGTTCTTATATAGTGTATTTTCATGCCTTATTTTGGTATTGAGAGTAAAATAATTGGTTGAATAACATAATCACTTTGTTATAGGGTGTTCAAAGACGTTGATGGCTAAGGCGATTTGTACCGAGAGCCACATGAACTTTATTTCAGTTAGAGGACCTGAAATATTCGATAAATACGTAGGTACAACTGCGTTACATATGTACTAATAAGCCTATACTTACTGAGGCTTTTATGTAATTAAGATAGCTAATAATTACTATAATAGGTGAAAGCGAAAGGAGGTTGAGAAGACTGTTTAGTAAGGCTCGTTTGAACAGTCCCTGTGTGATATTCTTTGACGAGATTGATTCAATATGTTGCGACGATTCAAGTTCTGTGAGCAAGAGAGTCTTGAGCACCCTGCTTAACGAACTCGATGGAGTTAGCGCTCTCAAACACGTTTTGGTAGTTGCCGCCACAAACCGACCTCAAGACCTCAACAGATCCTTGCTTAGACCTGGCCGGTTTGATCGTCTGATCTACGTTCCCCTGCCAGACTTTGATGCCCGAAAGGCCATATTTCACCTAAATCTTATGAAGGTCAAACTTGATTTTGATTTGGAAGAAGCCGCTGAAAGTCTGGCTAAACTAACCGAAGGTTATTCTGGAGCAGAAGTAGTAAACATCTGTAAACAAGCGTCATTATATTTACTTAATGACATAATTAACTCAAGCCCACTGAGTATTACACTAGTTATTCAACAATATGCTTAGTTCTTTTTGAATAATGATAAATAATGTGTAGAATGCCTGGACGAAGTTATTCCGTTGTCGTACAGCTACCTGGAGAAGGCGCTGAAGAATTCAAAACCAATGACATCGCTTGAGTTGATTTCATTCTACGAAGAATACCAAAATCTTACCCACTTTTAAATCCTTAATCTGCTCATTTCCCCAACTCTGATTTACACATTTTAATAATTTACACATCCATTAATCATACAACATCAGTGTATCATATTTTTAGTGTATATTTACTTATTTTTTAAATAAAACCTTGTTTTTAATGGTTAAATATGCAATTTTCATCAAAACCATTGGATTCGTTACCACTTTATCTAATCTACCGCTTTTAAACTCATATTTATTCCATGGAAGGATCGTTAAATTCAACACATTTTCTCCTAACCCAATTACTAACTTTGTAGATGAAGGAAGGCCGCGAAAATACATTTTTGAAAAACATTTCGATGAATCTTCTGATGATTCCACAAATGACACACTCACTCCAGATAATAATAGTACCATATTGGATAATCCTAACAGTACACTTAGTAGAATAATACCAGCCGATGAGGAGATAGTCAAAAGATTAGCAGAGCGACACAAAGATGAGATTACTAGATATATGCGTCCATTGGAGTCTGGATTGGGCAAACAAATCCCTGATTCTGAAATTGAATCGACTTTTGGGAAACCCATGACCCCTGAAAACCTATCTAAAAGAGAGAATGAATCTATACAACATCACCCTTACAATATGCCTATTATCCCACCAACCAATAAATTACCTTATTTCGTAAATCTTGATTGTTACCCTTCGAATTCTACTCATGATATTAACACACAACCAATTAACACCGCTCCCCCTACTACACCTAAGGAACCTGAACCTCTAGAAGCTGAGGAACCTGAACCTCTAGAAGCTGAGGAACCGGAACCTCCTATACCTAGTACCACAGTTGAGGATAATACAGTTAACGATGAAACTATAGTGAAAAGTACTTTTAGTACCGGTTTGCCTTTGAATATGGAATCTAAAGATCCTCTGAGGGCTTTGATTGACAGGAATGAACCATACCCTGATTTGGGTGAGGAGTATGGGCCCAAGTGGTATTTGAACAATGATGATAAGGTAGGGGAGTTGAGTGAGGTGGAGCTTGAGGATGGCTGGTCTATTCTTCCATGCAGAAGGATCTATAAACACATCTTACAACCGAGTGCACTGGTTGGTAAACACAGGGCAAGACCTGTGGATAAGACTTGCGTTACCTTCAAGTTTACACTCATGGATGCTTTTACTAACAAGAAGATTGTTGATAACGAGGACGTAGGCGGGCCCATGGTGACGACATACATGCAAGAGCTAGAACCAGCCTTTTACAAGTGCCTTAAGGGGATGGATACTGGTGAGCAGGCAGAGTTTGTCTTCCATGTCTCCGAGTACAACCCTGACAACATGATCATTGATGAGCTCGAAGGGATCACTTGGCTCAGGCTCTGGATCAACCTCTGGGAGTCCCACGACCCTGATGACCGCTGGTGGGGGCTTGGCCCTGAGGATGCTCATCTTTACCCTGAAAAAACCGAGAACGATTTACCCAAATTTAAGCAACTCGAAATCGAAACTGATAAACTCACTTCACAAATCGAAGTTAACACCTATACAATTATAGCACTATCATAGTTTTATTATACTATTTATTTGTGTTTCATTTACTCAACAATATATCCGTTTAGACTGAGTTGTGTACTAATCCCTCATCACCGCTTTGGAATGACATTCTTGATAAGATGACTACAAGTCAGAAGGAATCATACGTTAAGCACTTTGACAGGCAACTGGAGAACATTCACAAAATGAAGCACTCGGAATTCACGGGCTCGAGGGCCTTTGGGGAGAAGATTAAAAGCACAGGTCAATTAAAGGGTTATGACCTAGGTTAGTCAGTCGGAGTCAAATCTCTTGTAGGTCACCAAGTCGGTGGAGTTTCCAAATTCTTTGCCTGGCGTGAAACCCCTTTCATGATGTACATTGCCATACCTGTTATTCCAGGTTTTACCAAATACTATTTAACTTAAATAACATACTCATTAATTTTTATATACACAATGTTCAAACTTGAAAATGAATATTCAGGAGTACGTGCAGAACATGTTAATTTGGATCTGAGTCCCAATCACATGGTCTTAAAAATAGCAAATAACACTGTAAGTTTCATCAGATACTCATAAAACTACCAACAATACATGTTCTAAATGTTTCATTAGGTAATTGATGATGATTTGATTGGGACAGTTGACTTGGAGATGACTGGCCTTTGGGCCATGAGCGACTCAGTAAGTCTCATTTCATTTACATTATCTAGGCACTGAACTTTGAGCCCTTGGACCACGCCGATGAACGCCTCAAGAACCCAACCCTCGAACTCTTAAATGACGATGAGTACGACAAAATTTCAGCCAAACCTTCGATCATGATATTCCTCAAAAAAACGGGTACATCAACATCTATCTGGGGAACTCCTTTCGTTAATATTTAACTAACTTTTGTGGTATATATACTATATATTATACTATAATAGTATAGCGTTAAGAGTAAATAAATTAATGTGTCCATAAATCGTGTTTTATTGTTCCCTTTAATAATTGCTTGTAATGTTCACTGGTTTGGTGTATCACTTCCATGGCTTCTTTCTTAGAGATGAAGGTTTTATTGGGGAGGAACTCGTTGAGAGGTTTTCCTCTAGGGGTTTTGTACCATCTGAAAAACTCTAGGATTCCGGTGGTGGTCCCGGGATAAAACTTGTCGACATCCTCCAGTTCGTTTATATCTGAGAAATGTTCGTCCTCCTGGGAAACTGCAAGGATTTTCCAGTCAATTTCCTTCTGATCTATGAGTGCGAGTCCTCCAACCGGTTTCATTGCCACGACGTCTCCAACCTTAAGAGTCCTCTTGCCAACGTCAACCACATCAAGTGGGTCATTATCACCCACAAGGCTCATTAATCTATCCTCACCGTTATCATCTTTGTAGTGGTGTTCGTAGGGAACTGGAGCCTCCCAGGTACGGGGAATAGCTCCGTAGTTCCAATACATTGGGCAGTCCAAGTCACGAAGGCTTCCATCTGAGAACAAATCCTGAACTATAGGATTATGCTCCAATTGAGTTGCAACTTCCATCTTCGGCCTAGTGTTACGGGGAATCTCAACCACCATCGTCACTTGGCCTTCGCATGGGAAAAGTGGCAAATCATGCCATGGAGAAACTTTCTTTCCAGTAGAGTCTACAAATTCTACCTTGAAGGATTTGGTTCCTGGTTCGCCCAAATATTGAGCCTTTACATCGAACACATCTATAAATTAGTTTTAATACGGAATTTTACTACATTACACTATTATTTTAATGTTATTTATTCCAATAAATATTCATATATAAATTATGTAAAATAAATGGTGGATTACGTTTTTGGGAGTGAGCCGAAGATTCTGTCATTTTAAGCCTTTTGTTAGATAATATATAGGGAGAAATAAAAAAGCTAGGGTTAGTTTTAAATAAACGGAATGAATCAGAAGAGCTTCTGAGTAAATTAAAAAAATTAGAGCTAACACAAGATGAAAATAAACTGTTATTTATGAAATTAAGGGGAAAGAAAAGAGGGTATAATTTAGAAAATTTCATCAAATATTTATTGGAAATAATAGGTTAAAGGATCAAACGATCATTTAAAATAATCGCAGTCCAAAATTTAAATAATTAAATAACCCGCTATCGACCTCTAATGCAACACAAAAATGATATATACTTAGATTTCTTTTTCAATGTAAACTATTTCATTAAACATTAATTTGTTTTTATTATATTTTATTCCATTATTCCCTTCTTGTTTGTTTTATTCTTATTTTTATTTTAAATTTTGATTCCTTTCAACGATTTGAAATCGAATATTTCTACTTTTTATCCGAATCATTTTTAAATTGACAAATACAACATTTTACTTTTTTAAATACTCTGTTTGTCAAAATTTTGTGAATTTGACACATTTAAAGCATATAACCTTATTTAAAATTAAAAATATGAATTTATGGAAAATTTTATAACATTATTTGAAATTAATAATATTTTGAGGGCTAGATATAATTTCTTCAAAAAATTTTAACCATTAATCATCTTTTTGGTTTGTACCAAATTTGTCACTATCGGTATTTTAATATGATAAATTTTAAATATGAAAATTCATATGGAGATAAATCGCACCCATTCCCGTAACACGGTTTTGGGTATAAACTCAGTGATTCTGGAGGAGGACCCTTCAGATTCACTACAAACGGACGAACTGCCAAGAGACTCGAGCGCCTCATCAAAGTACGGAACTGATCCCGCATTTGAGAAGGGGAAGAAGTACGAAGGACCTATTAGTGGAGTAAAGTACGAAAATGGCTTGCCAAAAGTACAATGTGTGGCGATAATTGAGGACGTAGAGAAGATGTTCGATATGAACGACTCACAAATTGTAACACGTACACTAGAAAACACGGCTTCGATTGACTCCTCAAATCCGCCTTCGTTCAGCAGTTTCTTCAACTCTGTTATTCCGATCACAGGCGGAAAGAACAGGTTTGACTTGGCTGACTCCAACATGTCCTGTGAAGGGACCAACTTCTCAAACATCAACAATGTTTCATCGAACCTCGAGGCAGGCTCAAACACCCTCACGGCAAAGGGAGAACTCGATAAGCCACTCTTTCTGAGTCTGAACGAGCTAAGCTCCGATGCCTCGCCACTAACCAAGTCTGAGCGGGGACCAAACAAGGAGGTTACCCTGAGCTCAGCTCTACTGCTTGGAGAAACATACACCAAGTTCAACCAAGAATTCAACAGGAAGAAAGTCCCTCCAGCATATGAGAACTTTAATGCTCATCATCTCTTCAGGCTCTGCCCGATGCCATCTTGCTATGTCATAAGCAAGGACGACTATTTTAACTGGCGAAGATTTTCAACACTCCAGGCCTCTTTCGAAGCACGCGCATCTAGACTTAACAGACATAACACCAGCTCACACCTCAACTACGACAGCACATTCATGGGAAATACAGTTGCAAACACGCCAAATTCAAACGTCACAAATTCTAAGTATACACTCGACCATCAACTTGCACATAATTCCAGTTTCGTTCCCAATTCCCATAATATGGGATATAAATCAGTAAATTCAGTCAATAATAACATATCACAGAGTAATATATCCCAAAATACCAATATCACGTGTAATAACGTGAACGGATCAACCTTTGTTTCGGGAGCTATAGGTTACACAAATTCTATTGATGGCTCTAATCTCAACTCAACAAATACTGTTAATACGAACAATATGATTCCCACCAACTTTCAAGCGGATAAAACCTTTGAAAAACATATGAAATTAGGCTCAAAGGAAAAGAAGATGAGGAACCTGAGGAATGGATCAATGAGTATGAGAAACGAATCCTTGACCATGAAAAATAGAGCAATAAATAGCATAGGAACTGGAACTCAGCTGTTAAGAGGGAACAGCATGGTGTCGGTTGTGAACAAGGGTTCATCGAGCATGTTAATTCTAAAGATACAGAGTTACACCAAAAATTATATGGATATTAATCCTGACTTTGGCTGGCGCAGGCTCATCGACGACAAGAACCTGCCCTTCAGCAACTTTTCCAACAACACTTACATGTTCTATATCGAATCTAAGAAGAGCACACACATCATCAGTCTGGGAAACCTTGCCATAAACATCGCATGCAGGGCATTTATCCTCGCAGTCACTCACGGGTACCTTGACCACAGTCTCGTCCCAAGCTATCTACTCAGGTACCTACCCAACCAAACCATTAAGCTTCACGAATCTATGTTAAACTCACCATCCACTAACACACAGCATAACCAGTTGGATAACAATAAACTTGAAAAACCAGACGAAAAGAGTAAAGCTGATAAACACAATGAAAAGGCGAAACAAGATAAATCTAATGAAAAAGGAAAATTAGATCATAAAACTAGTGAAAAAAATAAATTAGATAATGTTAGAAAATTGCCCAAGCACTACTATTATAAAGGCGGTGTAGACTACACTGACGAAGAATGCGGTCGCGAGACCATGTACCTAAAAAGTAATTTCCTGGGAATTTTCGCCATTTCATCACTTGTGCGTAATCTAGTCAGCGAAAAGTACAAAAACAGATACCAGAGGAATAAAAAAGACCCAGCACATTCTGTAGATTTCTTTTCTACATCAACGTACAATAGATCAGTTGACACTCCTAGTTTTAACAACGTTAACACTAGTAAGAGCTCCAGTACCATTACGTCTGACCACAGCACTAGTGGTGCCAATAGTAATAGTGTTAATAATAGTATGGATGAAAAATCAGTGAACACTCCTGTACCAAATACTTATTACAATAGTAACAATAGCGGGAACGGCTTTTACAAATATGTACCAATACCAGAATACGGATGGAAACTCGTATCAAAGGCGCCGCATGATGTTAGAGAAGACCCTCGGCCCGACGGACTCTCGAAGTTCTTCTCTCGCCTTTTCAAAAGGAAGCCAAGGTTCGAGACCCTCTATCCAAACACTCTTCTCTGCAAGGTTAACCCTCCATTGGCCTCCGAATCCAACAACAAGATCATGGTTGACGCAGGCTCCTTGGGAATGAACCTGGCAGAACAATTATATAGACTAGAAATCAGTACACAAAACAGAGAAAAATTCCCCAAAAACACATTTGGGTTTTCTTCACACAATGATAAGGTACGATTTCACTTTCACACTAATAGTTATATACTTAATACTTTTCTTTATTGTTTTTAGTTCAATATGCTAGATAAATAGTATTAATGATTTCTAGGTTACTTGTCCCGACGGAACAGTGTTCGAGTTTGTTCCTGAAGAAGTTATCCTCAACACTGCATCTCTTATCCACGAGATTTACATTACACAGACCTATTTGATACTTTAACACCTTTCGAAACTTGAATAACAAATTACATCATCTTGATAATCTGATAAGAAAGGCAAATTCCCTATTCAACTCACAAGAAACTATTTTTAATCTATTACATTCCATAAAACATGGATAGAATTTGATATACATTATACGCTATATATTTAACTTTTGGTGATTCGGGATGTTAGAGATGATTTCTCGAACCCTAGGCATGAATTATCCTATGCTTTAAAATCTCTATTCATACAGATTCTTTGTAAAGGTTGATATATTATTTAAAAAACTCCAAAATCTTAGATCTAGGCTTTTTAAATCTGATGTGTATGATTTTAAAGTTTTTTCTATTCTAAGGTGTGGCCCAACCGACATCATCTCCATAAAATTATATGTGATTTTTCCAAAGATTTTTATTATTATCACAGAATTCACCCAAATTTATATTTAATATCTTGACTTAATTTTTAAAATTCTACACATCCCTAATTTTATTCCTCATTATTTATAACTTGTTATTTACCTATCCCTAGACTTGATTGGGTTTAATTTTGAATTTGATTCTTAGTTTGAAATATAAATTTTACTTTCAATGTTTTTGAGGCTTAGTTTCTTTATAGAATCTGATGTCTGATTCTAGTCACCTTGTCCTAATTCACGGTAAACATAATTTTTTCACAAACCATACATTTAGACCTTTTTAAGAGTGTTCGACCAGATGAGATCCTTGAGGATTTGCAGAAGTTTGGAGTTAGCGTGAGCGCAAGCGCTTTCAGGAACCCTAAACCAGAAGAATCACTCGGTCTCTACAGCCTGGCAATTCAGGTCGTTTTTGGGAAAACGATTCACGACATTAAGCCGGAAGAACTTTCAGGCAAACTCTATGAAACTAAAACAGAAGTTCAAGGGTATTTTACAAATATACTTAATCCATAATCATCATTTAACTTTATTTATATTCTCACACACTATTAGTTATTTATGTATAATTTAGGGTTGATTTTTCATCTGAAAATGTTGATTTTTTGAAAAATGCGATTGGAAACTTGCGTCTTTGGCGTTACTCACAAAGGCTCCACAAGGTCCTAGGCCTTGGAGAAATTGAGCGCTACGAGCTTTTCAACCCAACAGCGAAAAGCTTTAATGAACTGATAAGCGCATTTGTAGTATATTTGAGATTCAGACAAGCACTTTACAGTCTTTACGAGTCATCTATACAAAAACTAGATAATCTAGCAGAACTTGACTTGAGGTTGGACGAGAACCTAAAAAACCTAGTAAATGAGAATGATAAGTTTAAGAATTCTCTACTTGAAAAAGTAGTTGAACAAGAGTCACTGCTAAAACTTAAAAATGAGCTTGAAAATAGAATGATAGTTGCCAATGAGGAGTTCAATAATGCAAGGGAGACGAAAAAGAAACTTGAAATTGAAAAGGAGAAAATAAACTCATTGGTGAATGACACAATGCTTTCAAAAAGTAAAGCAAGATTCACCTTCGATGATTTGTCTCAGCACTTTTCAACAAATATTGAAACCGCCAATAGGCTTTACAGTGAACTTAATGCAGAATATATTTCTCAATCGCAGAGGCTTGAAGCCTTAGTTTCCGATGTCGAACGTCTAAACACTCTTCACGGCTCTTTAGTTGAGACTCTTGAGACTTTTGAGCTTCTAAAGTCTAATTTGGAGGAACATTACAATGAAGTAATTATTCCTCATATCAAAAGCTTAGAGCTCTCAAAGCGTCTTTCTTCTCAAACTGAGTCTCTAAAGCTAAAAATCAACCAACTGACCCGAACTCGGGACTCAATTTCTAAGAACATTGAACTCCAGAAGACCTTACAGTCAGAAAAGCTTAAAAAGCTCTCTGACGAGCTTCAGGCTAAAGTTGACGAGGCTCACAGATTCGCTCAGGAGTCTTCTAACAGTGAGTCTGGGCTCAAGGTCAAGATATATGATATGCGGAATCTAGCTTCTCAGCTCAACACAAAGGCTCAGGACGTCCGGAAAAATTCTCAGGAGCTGTTTTCTAACCTTTCTCAACGGATCCAAACTCTCTACGACTCCATTGACTCCTACAATGAAACAATTAAGCTACTAAATAAATCTTTAACAAATTCTTAATTTTTACAAATCATACATACATAGTATATCACGTAGATTTGGTAGTAGATTATATTAGTGTAAAGCCTGAAATTATATAGGGCTAGTATAGTTAATTTTTTAACTATAATAGAGATTGGATAAGGGGATTAAAAGAAGAATCCGAGTATTTTCCCTCCTGTGTGTTTTCTACGTGCCTCTTCGTGATCCATGATCCCATAGGCAGTGGTTAACACAAGGTGTCCAAACTGTCTACTGGGCAGTATGTTAGAGGACCACTGTTCTAGGTCATCTAGTGAGAGGTCGTATCGAGGTGAAACAACTCCGCACTTGTTGATGCGTCCTAAGAGCTCGACTACGATTTTGCCACTGCGATGGTCATCGACGACATCAAAGTTGCCTATATATCCGTGCTTCTGCATAACTTGCAGAAACTTCACGACAACTTTGGACGAGGGCCTCACAAGGACTTGTCGTCTTCCTCGTTTTTCTGCGTTGACAATCGACTTTAGGCAGTCGGCAAGGACGCTCATTCGAACCATTTTAAATCTTATTCGTCTACAGAATAACTAATTTGTTGATTTTATGATTAGTTTGTATAATCCACACAATTACAAGATTAGAAATTTGAATTTATTAATCCAGAGCATAAAACCCGAAAAAATGTAAAACAATAAAATATACAAAAGATTCCAGTGTATAATAAAGATACAAAAGGGTTTATAACTACTTTTTTCTCATACGAGGTGGGGAAATATATTGGTCAAGCCAACTGTGGGGGTCATTTTTAGTATAACGTATATTTCTTCTTTATTTTTTTACACATTTCTTAAACAGACTGATTATCTTCCTGAATTGTAGAATTTAGTCCCAAACTCAAAAATTTATGTTTTTCTATACCCATTTATTAATTATCTATCTATCATATACATCAACGGAATCCTGTACATAAATTATCTAATCAAAGCCATCTTTGTGATATTTCCTATCTCTCTTTTGCATCGCCTTTTCCATGGCTTCTATGCTTGGGAATACTCTCACAATAGCTCTGGAAGGTCCCGGTACTGCCAGTTCTTCATTTGCGTCTTCATAACTTCTAACTGTTGTGATTCTCGTTTGAATTCCAGATTTTTGACTAATAAATATTTCCTTCTCTCGGCTGATTTCCTTTTCGTTTTCGATCTGTACATTTATTTTTACTTGTTTTTTTGCCTTCGCACATTCTTCGGGATTCTCTTTTGTTTTATTATTCCTAATTAAACATTCATCTTCCTTATTTTGTTCATAGGCTTTAAGGTAAATAACACTTTCTTCTGACCCGGTTCTCCCGATTATACATTTTATGAATTTCCTTACCAATGAATCCTTCACTACCTGTTTTCCTGAGTTATCTTTTTGAGATTCTTTATTTGGAACTAGTGGGTCTCCAAGATCGATCCTGATTTCATCTTTAGCATCATCACTTACACTCTCGAATGTGCTTACAGACACATCTTCCTTCATGGTTTGGTACTTTGGAGTTTCGTCTGGAACAGTGAGTTCAACGTTTTGAAATTGTTGAGGTATACATCTTTTAACTCTATTTCTAAAGATTTTACCACTATAACCATTAATTCCCAGTTTTATGTTTTCTTTCTGTCCTCCTTTCTTCTCATTTTTGTTTATTTCATCCAGGGGTTGAGAAATTGATTTCTTTATAGCAATACACATCCAAAACAGTGTGTAAAACAAGGTTAGTGATATCATGTGTGATTTTCTCATGGTCGTGTTGTCTGTAAGATTCTTTCTAACTCTGGAATCTCTAATATGGTCTTATTTTCAGATAAATATATTTTTTATAACTCACAATTTTATTTAATCTACTTATTTTACAAAAATTTTGTAGTATTCATCTTTATATAAATTCTAAATAGCTAGCCACTTAGAATTTGGCTTAAATAGATTATATTTAAAAATTGAGAAGAAGACGAATAAACTAATTAATATATAAGTAAATAAGATAGTTATATAGAAATGTGCAAAAGAATTTGCGAAAATAACGAGATTTTGGAGAAATAAACTAATATAAAAAATCAAAATTAGAGGCTAAAACGCGACTCATTGTAGATAAAATGAAGGGAAACCTCTCCAAATAATTTGAATTATTTATTTGTAAAATCATCTCATTTTTATGGACTAAAATTTAAAGATGGAGACACTGGGAACATTGTTGTGTTAATTTTTATTACTTTTGCACCAGGTCACTTTATTTTCATTTTAAGTCCACACATTTAGTTATATTTTTAAAATTTTAAAATTATAATCCATAAAATCGTATTATGTACATTATTTTTCTACAATACACCCAACGCCAGTCACATATTAATAACCAGTTCCATTATCTCGTTTGATTTAACCTTTATTTCATAAAATGAAGGAGACCAAGAAGGATGAGAAAAATTCTGAGGTGAAAACCTCATTTGTAAGGAGGCTCTCGAGTAACATATGTACTAAATCTTGCGAATTAACCAAGTTTTTTGAACTTTTTGAATCATACGCGAAAAACCTAAGTTTGGTAAGATTGTTTTCAGAAAAGCTGAGAATTTCCCCCGGGATTGTTCTTTTGGGGCTGATGTTACTAATTTTTATGTTTTTGGTCAGCAAGTTAGGCGGATCACTAATCTGCGATGCAGTTGGGTTTTTGTACCCTTCATACAAATCCTATAAGGTTCTAAAGAGTTGTGAGCAAAAGGGAACAACTACTAGATCTAACCCAACTAAGCAATATGAAACAGCAAGATCTGTTAACGAATCAGAAGAAAAAGAAGCCGAAGTATCAAATTCGGTTAAAAAACAGGTTCCAAATAATGTAGCAGAAGAAACGAAAAAAGATCTCGTATATTGGAATAAATACTGGATAGTCTTCTCGCTTGGATTTATTTTCAACTACGTTGCGAATATTTTCCTTTACTGGCTTCCCTTTTATTACGTCCTTAAACTCGTTTTCATAGTCGTACTCCTTCACCCAAAACTACAAGTTTGTTTTAATCATAAAACACCAGATACTTAGGTATTTAGCGTATAATTTAGTACTTAAAATTTTATTAGGGCGCTGAATTGATTTACAACTTCTTGATAGCTCCACTTTTGGACAGGTATGAATCTACCATTGACAATACGCTTGCTACACTTGAGACCACTGCAGACCAGCTCTTTATAAAGTACGGGGTTGCCAAACTTTCAGATAAGCTCAATGATTACGCAAATAAACACACTACTATGTAGTGTGCATTGGTAAAATGGACAAGCTATAGTTTGCGTAATTTTTAAATTTCACTATATTTGTTAGTTTATTAAATACGACCCAATTAATGTTTAAAAATACAATAATGGACTGATATTGATGTTAAAATTGGGTCTATCAGAAAAAAGGAAGGATAACAAATTACCAAGGTGTTTTTTTAAAATTTCTTCTTTGTCCTCTGGGTCTAGAGAACCTGCTGGTTCTCAGGCCGAAGCGTTCCCTAGGCAAGAATGGTCGACGTTCCCTATTGAACACTTCCCCATACATCTCAACAGCTTTTCCCTCAATTACAGTTCCATTAAACTTTGAAATGGCCTTTTTGGCGTCATCTGTGAATTTGTAGATACAACCTCCAGTGCCCTAAACTTTCATTCAAAACCTTAACGTTATATATATCTCAATAAATTCCACTATAAAGTTAATATCTGGTATTTAATTAATCTTATTATCAATATTTGGATTTCGAACCTTGGACCTGTCAGTATTATCATAATCGACCCAAACTTTGACTACATCTCCGACGGAGCTGAACAACTCCTACAATTGGTTTAGTATACGTTTATAGAATCTAGTTGTTTTATCAAATTACCATGAGATCTTCCTTCATAACGCTGTGATCGAGGTTCGATACTCGAACGATGTATTTAGTTTCTCTTCTTCGTCTTCTAAAAGGCTCGGGTCTGTCTCCAAACCTTCTGCTACCGCGGAAAAAGGACCTTCTAGACCTCGGTTGGGAGGTTCTATTTCGACGTGAGAATCCCTTAAAGTTCCTTCCATTCTTCACCTTGCGACTTTTCATAGCCTTTCCAAGGTCGTCTGTATAATTTTTAATTTTATATTTCAGAATTTTAAATTAACCTAGTGACATGTCAAGCTTGTTAGCTGTCGTTACAGAGGGGTCCACATCCATTCTCTCTTATCACAATTATAGAATTTAATTTGGGAATTTATTTCAAAAGATTTTGATTAGTTAGATTCTAAGAAATGAATGTAAAACAATTATGAAAATAATTTGGAGTTATTAAGTAAAATGATTGCCAAGTTAAAATTTTTTGAACAAAAAATACATTTAACCAAAAAATTAACTTGAGAAAATGTTATCTAAAGTATGGATTTATTTTTCATACCACTTTGATGTTACTACCCCCTTTCGGCATTCTTTAATACATTATGTTTTATTTGAAATCACTTGTTAAATTTTTGTGAATGACATGTAGGAAATTAAATTTATAATATTTTAACACCTGTATCATATTCTAATTTTACAGAATTCAGATTCAATTCACTCTCCACTTTGTATTATAGAATCCTTTAAAATTTAAATCTCATGTACACTACACTTTCGAAAAAAAGAATATTTTAAACATGATCGCAATTTATTATGAAAGAAACCGGCATTTGTGAGGTTTGCGGAGCTAGGTTTGGGTTTATTTACTGGAAAAGGTTCTGCGCCAAATGCAAGCGGAACTGCTGCAAGGATTGCCTCAACTCAGTGGTAAAAGGAGGCGTACCCGACTCACCTGACTTTGATAGGCTTAAACTATGCTCAGATTGCATTGTTGCTGAGTCTACCACTCAGTCGATTTCGATCCACGAGGACCTTGAGATGACGGGCCAAATTAACTCGTCCTTGAAGCTTGAATTGAAGCAGAAAATAATGGCTCTAGAGAAGTTTAGAAACCTCTTACTTCAAATCGCATCTACTTTTGGACCTAATTCAGATTTATTACCCAACTCAGATTTATACAACACTAATAATACGCTGAATACCATAGACTCACCTATTGGTTCAGATCCACATAAAACTAGTGATAGACCACCAAATTCTGATTTTAATACACCTTTAGATTCAATAAATAGTACAGATTCCCGGCCAAATAATTTTTCAACAAACTCAGGTCGAAATACAACAACTGATAGTTTCGTCAGTTGTGATAGATTTACCAATGAGCCCAGCATACAAAATGGGCTGGATAACGATTATTATGACATCGGAGAACTCGTGAGTAAGTGTCAGGACGAATTTGAAAGCATGCGCGAGAAGATCCGAACAATGAGGAGGAGGTACGAGAGTTCAATAATAAACGAGGAGATAATGAAAATTGAAATGGACCGAATAAGCAAGGAGCTTGAACTTGTTTCAAACGAGCGTGATTCCCTACGCTCATCGGTTTCCCAGCTAAAAATTCTCACCTGTGATATGGACGACTTGAAGCAGCAGTATGAGGACGTTTTGAACGAGCGCGAAATGCTTCTGGCTAGGTGTAAGAAGCTTGAACTTCTTCTCCACTCTCCCCGTCCTGCCCTTCATAACGTTTCCAGAAACCTTCAAAACCCGAACACTAGACGTGAGTTTAACCGCTTTCGGTTCTGGCTGTCCTCCACTTACTGTCCTCGCTTCTATAGCAACCCTTAATTTTTTACTAAATATATTTTTACACACTTAAGTATACATACATATACATATATATATATAAATATATATATAAACTAGAGTATTAGATTATTATCGGTCTTTTATTAACAGCATTTTCTATAGCGTCTAGTTGTTGTCTTCTGACATTCAATTCGTTTTGCATATTAGTGTTTTCTCTCTTAAGCTCGTTGTATTGGTTCACTTGATCTTGTAACTCGCGTGTTAGCCTATTTACTCTTTCCCTCAGGTCCTCGACTTTCCTGTTTGATGCCTCCAGAGACTCGTCCCTTTTCCTCATTTCTACCTGCATTCTCTTCAACTCTCCCTCAGTTCTATTCTTTGAAGCATCCAAACTAGAGACTTCAGCTTGCTTATCCTACAAAATATTACACTTATTTATATACTAATTATATTAGTCTAAGGGGATAATTTGTTTGGATTCTACTCAGTTGTTATAGTAATAACTAAAAAAATACCTTAACTTCCTTTTCTAATCTTACTACTTTAGATTTGAGATGTGAAACTTGCTGGTTGAGGTTCTTATTAGCATCGTTAAATGAGTCCAATGTGCACATGTTGGATTTATATTTATCAGTGAGGTAAATCAACATCTTGTACAGCGAATCCAACTGACTGTTAGTCTTTGCGTTTTCCTCCTTAATGCGATCATATTCGACTTGGAGATGCTTGAACTGTGCTGAGGTGGTCTCAAGTTCTCGAATCTGGCTAGTCAAACGTTCAAATTCCTTCATCTGGCTCGATATTTTACTCTTCAAGTTCATAATTTCAGATTTTAAAGAATCTCTCTCACTCAATATTCTACCGTTTTCGTGTCTAAGGCTTGTGATTTCAGCATTAGCTGCTGTTAGGGAGTCTTGGACCTGGTTTAGGTTCAAACTTGTTTTGTTTAAAGTTTCTTTCATATTCTGCAAATCCGATTTGTAACGCTCTGAGCTCTTTGTTAGTTCTTCCTTCATACTTGCTATGGTACGCTCATAATCACTTCTATTTACTCTGATATCAGTTTTAAGTTGATCGTTTTCCAGTCTGAGTCTCTGGTTCTCTGACTTATACTCATTCACAAACTTACTCATCTGGTTATACTTCTCTTTACTCACCAACGATTTCGGCAGGTTATTGTTCAAAATCCCGTTAACTACACTTTTCTTATACATGTCACATCCGTTTAGGTACTGAGTGATAAAAGTATTCAGCATCATCATCATATAGTTGGACAGGTCTCTGTTTTGCAGCTTTACGTTCAGAGTCAGCGTCATTGAGTATGAAAAGCTGTTTGCGTTTGATAAATACTGGTTAAATAACCCAGAAAATGCTGGATACGACTTATACATTGTCATCATTCCACACATTACAAGTGTATCTGGTGCGGAATTGTGTGCTCTAAGTGCTTCGTAGGACAATACCTTTGCTGGAAATGGGCCTGAAAATAGAATCGAGTATAAACTATCAATTGTTGCGTTAGAACCCAAATACAAACTCCTCACATAACTCAATACTCTTTGAACATCTCCATCTATCTTACTTTCTCTATCAACTCCGTCCACTCTATCAATTTCCATTCGATTATAGTTTTTGTATACATCTTTTCTATCGTACCCTTCAACTGCTTTATTCAACTTTCCACTATCTACTCTTTCAAATCCATTTATGTGTGGGCGGTTCTTTTGGTATTCAAAGAGTTTTGGGCCTGTTTTTGACATCAAGGTTGATATCAGTTCCTTCCAACAGTGGTTGATAAATGCTGACATCAATGTCAGTCGTGTCAGATCCTGCACAAACTTATCCTGGTTCCACGGCTCCAACTTTAGCTTATTATCTTTATAGAATGTATCATAATCTGTATGGTTATTATATTGGGTATTGTACTCGTAGTCCGTGTCATTTACTGTGTATTGGTTATTCAGACTCAGGTTTAACAGGTCCAGCATTGAGTTTGAGTACTTGAGCTTGTTTATTCTGGGCAGTGTTGTTGTGACATCAGAGCTCATTAGCAGTTTTGACGCCAGCACTGCTGCGTTCATTTGAAGTCGAGACTTTCCAAACATTGCAATGTTGAATAATGCTTCCATTGATTTCTGAATTCGGTGTGAGAGTTTAATTTCTTGGGTTGTCATTTGCTTATTTTTTTCCTGTTCTTCTCTATAATTATAGTTATACTGGTTGTGTTGGGGGTTTAGAGCGTTATATGTGTTATTGCTTTCCGAAGAGTTGGTGAACTGGGAAATATACTTGGCAAATACTGAAACCAGGTTCGGGTATGAATCGAGGACTGAATTTGCCAGGAGCAGAATTTCATTTGCTAGATCTTCGTTAAGTGCGTCTACATGCTTCCAGAAATTGAAAAGAAACAGCTGTACGAAGGTGGAAACGTTAATGTTGGATTCGACGAAATTTGAGAACTTCAGGTCTCTGAAACAGTTATCGAGGCACAGAACCAGGTGCACTAGTTGTGTCATATCATTGATTTCTCCCACTTCTATGAAAAGTGATCTCGGTATTTTGAATGTGTTTGCTGGGATTTCTTGAGGGTCCAAATACACAATCATTATGCTAGTCCAAAGAAGTAGATTTTTATTTCTATTTGGAATTGACCTTAGTGCATTACGGAGAAAACGTACAGATTCGAGCAGATCAGATTTATTTTGTGGCGTTACTTTGAGTTTTAAGAGAAAACATACTACGCTTAAGTGCCTCACGAGCATATCGGTGTTACTGGCCATTGCGGGGATCAAATCATTCTTTCTACTTGTCCCTGGTTTATCCGTCAGCACACTATCCTTACCAAATTGTGTGTTATTAGTCAAATCCTTTTGGTGAGTGCTTTTACTCGTTGCCGACTCTACAAATGAGCAAATGATAAAGGCGAATACTGAGAAGAAATCATCATATGGTAACTGCGGTTCTGAGAACCAGAGTAGTTTCTCTAATGTGCACAGCAGTAGCATGTACAGTACTACTGCTCTGCCCATGTTATTATACTTTGTTAGAAATGTGTAAAAAAGCCTTGATTTTTCAACTTGATTAGACTTAGAGCCCGTCACTGCTCTATAAAGCAGTCGCATTACGTTCAGCACGTATGTTCTCAATCCTTCCAAATTAAGGTTATGGTGGTTTCCTAGAACCACCAGTATCGATAAGCTTTTCATATGGTCTTTTGTGAACAGTGACATTTCGTTTAATGCTTCAAATGTTACTTCTGATCTTGTGTACTGCGTGTAATATTGTCCTGTTTCTTTTGGCTTAGTAAATTCCGTGATCATTGATTGAGTTACTAACGTTTGTACTCTTGGTGCGTAGTTATTCATCAAATTCTTATAATGGGCGTTTAGGAGTGCAAAACACTCTTGTGTATTAAGGTATCTGCTCTTATACACATTCTTTTCGAACTTCGAGAACTCTGGTACCATCAATGTTTCCGACGAGAATTCTCTTACAAAAGTGACGGGGTCATCGAAAAAATCTGTTCCTCCTCCTTTTACATTTGTTGTGACTGGTGTAACATTACTGTTGAGTCGGCTGTTGTTATGGTGGACACCGATATGGTTGTAGTTGGTTTGAATAGGTTTAGTGTTTAGGGTCATGTTTCTTTGGGGTTCCAGGTAACTTGCGGAGGCTGGTGAGTGCCTTCCTTCTCCCATTGTAAAAAGACCATCACCTACCATTGGAGACTATAAAATTTAGCGCTCTATCATGAATATCCATAAAAAATTTCAAAGTTTCTATAGTACATACAATATGTCGGACGATTATTTCTGTTGGACCAATATAAACTAACAATTGCAAATGACTGATCAATTGATATTCTTATTTGATAATCAACAGACTACCAGTTTTAAACCTTCTAAATGTTTTAACACAGGGGTGGAATGGGCGAACAATATCCACAATGAGAAATTTTTACAAGATAAAAAATTAAATGTCTATAAATATCAACAGTAGATTGATTGAATCCAGCAGATACAATTTGGTGTTTTCTGCAGTAAATAATCGGAATTTTAAAATAAACCAATCCAAATAGATGTCCTTTTAGAATCTTGAAACACCATCTAATTCTTACACACCTTAACTCTCCTTGAAATGAGCACAATCATATGCTAAAATTTCAAATTACAGTACGATATAAAATGGATAAAAATTAAAAAACGATTATAATTACAAAAACAGTCTATTACAGAACTACAGGGTTCATTTTGCTTTGAACCCACAGCAAAATTTACTCTGACAGGATGTCGTACAGGTAAACTTTGTAACCAAACAAAGGCACCCAATTATTTATTATATGAAATACAATAGCGATTGGCACCAAAATAGTTAATAACTGGTTCTTAAGACAATACTTAACTTTGATATTGTGGAGTTTGATTATCCATCGTTATGGGGAAATCTCTTTGATACTTGTTTAATTTTTGGCTTTTACGTCCATGTTTTTAGCTAAAAATTTAGAATTTGATATTATTGTTTTCTACACTTTATAATTTAACAACTAAGTTATTTTCCACCATTCCATTTCTTAATTCTTTCCTTTTTTTTTACACTATAAAGAATAGCATTATTTTGTTGAAATCTTACTCTTACTCTCAATATTATTCCTAAATACGTTTTGAAATATTAAATTATTGATAAGATCTTGATATTAGCTCAAGGTGTTAAAAAGTTCCTTTTCATTTTATCACCACTAATTTGTTATACCATGTGACACCTTATCGTTCCATTAAAATTAACAAAAATTCGAACCTTTAGCCTTAAATTTTAGTTATTTTTCTACATACTTTTAGTGGAACCTTGAAAATAATTCGTAACCATTATTTCACTCTTCCAATCATATTACTCGTTTTTTCCACCTAAACAATTATTTTATTTTTTTATATTTTGTGGTAATATTCCAAATAAATTATTTTTTTCAGTTTTCCTATTTTCATAAAATTCTTTTACTGGAGATTAATTTTTTTAATTATTTAATTTTAATTCCGTCTACTTATTTCATTTCCTTACACATTCGAAATATTTTATTTTTTTCCTTTAGTAATTAAAATTTCAGGTTTGTTTTTATCAAAAATATTATTTTCTATAGTGACGTATTCGAGTATTTATTTACTTCGTTACCACCATATTTTTGGTCATTAATTTATTTCCTGGATTCCACTATAATTTAATTTTTTAATACCATACTAACTTTGTTTTGTTATTATTTGTTATTATTATTTGTTTTATTATTTATTTTTCCCTTAATATAAGATTATATACACAACTACCATGATTTACACCTTTGTAAATTCTACTTTTTATTCAAATGACCCAGAATAATATATGACAATAAATGCAAAGTTTGATTTATTTTAAATTAGTTCTTTTAATGATCACTAATTTTACGGAATCATATTATATTACCAGGAATCCATACTTATCACATTATAATTTATTAAACCGTAAATCTGAAAAATTAAAACATTTTATAATCAAAGGAATTGGAAATGACTCCGAGTTAATCATAGGAGGAGATTTGGAAGAAGTTCCCTCTATAGTGAAACAAGTGCAAACTGAGGAATCCAAGGATTTTGTTGATAAATGCTGGGATAAAGGTTTAAGCATTCCGGATTCAATAGATCTTTTAAACGGTGATTCAGATAAAGACAACGTTTCCATCGTAAATAATTTTTTTAATGAAACCTCTCCTAACTCTACCGACACAGTTGGTTTGGTAGATAAAGTTGAATCTGCCTCTTATGAAGATTTCTTCAGTGATGATGAGGACCCTATGGAGGTTGATTTTGGTTTATTGTCTTATTCTGAAATATTAATAATACTGAGAATAATTAATGAAAAGATAAACAATTCACAAAGAGACATTAAACCGGAATTGATTAAAAAATTAAAAGATAATTTAAATTTGGCTGATTCAGATGCCGATGCACACCTTAAAAATCTCTACAAAATGGGAGATTTTTTTATTACTTTGAATAAAACTGTTAATAGAGAACCTCTGGACTTGAACTGGATCCCTGAGTTTGAGGGTAAAATCTTTAGATTTCTAAAAGAAAAGGGTTACACACTTTCAAGAGTTACTTGGACAGATGAATGTGTAATTCTACTCTTAAAAGAAAAGGTATCTAATATAAATCATCATTCAATTATTACGAATTCACTATATATACACACCTATGCACATTATGAATAATATATATAGGATATTCCGGACAAGGAAATCTCAAATGTTCACGATTCAATAAATTCATTCATACAAAACATGGCAAGGAATGAGGAGTTTAGAGGATTAAGTAACATTGGTCTAATGGTATCAGGAAGTGATTAATAAAATATCAAAACCTTTAAATTATTTTAATTTTAAAATAAGATTCCACATATAATGTTATATTTGTGTAACTCAACGATTTCATTCTCTTCATGGACCCTATATTGTGTAAGATTCTATGCCCTTGAAATATTATAATAACTTAAACGCTTTGATAAATATATCAAATCATGATTAAATTCCATAAGTTATCGAATAATGCAGTTCAATCCAACCTGTGAGTTCGAATTTATAACTAATTTACAAAGCATACACATTCTCATGTATTTTTAGCTAATGTAACCCTTTTCCTGTCAGTTCGTAAAGGTTTAGAGAATTGTATTTTAAATGAAATAAAGCACAATAAATTCTTGAATAATTTCTATAAAATTCATAAAAATAAATTTCAAAACTCTCAGGATTCCTATACACATCCTATCACAAAACCAAATAACGACAATTGTAGTATAACTGAAAAGATCGACAGCTATAACAGAGCAACTGGATTAGATAATACAACAAGCTCAGTTCAACTTAGTGAAGAATTTGAAGATACAAATAATAAGTGGCTGAGAATTTACAATAACAATAAGCCGACAGACATTACTGAGGAAAAAACAACTAAATTAAACAACACAGTTAGTGTTAAAAGTAATAACCCGAGGGATCATCTTGATATAAACCTACAAAAAGGAGGCCTAGAAATTAAGTGTAACTTTGACTGGCTTATCAAGAGTTCACTACTGTTAAAATCTGCAGAAAGTATATGGCTAAGAATAGGAAACCCATTTAGATGCCATACAGAAGATCAACTCACTAGCTTCATATCAAAATTTCCCTGGTTTCATTACTTTCCATCCTCAGATTCAGTTGACAAAGTCCCATTGCGCATAATATCTCGTAACTCAAAGCTTTGGTCGAGCCATATAGTACGAGATTGCGTCACTAAAGGAATTAAACTAAGTTTAAACTCGGAATTAAAATTAGGAAATAATCAAAAAACAGAAAACTCTGATAATTTAAATAAAACAGGTTATAGCGAGGACAGTTGTATATCAGTAACAATAAACAGGAATACTTGCTACACAGCAATTCAATTTTCAGGAAGACTATCACCAAGATTTTACAACTATTTAGATAATTTTAATAATAATAACAATACAGAAGATACAGTTACAAATAGGATTGAGGATATTGTTCGTGATACAAGTAAAGACTATTATAACCACATACCGCTGTGGTCACTTTCCGGAGTTAGGAAAACAATATCAAAATCATTTAACACATATTATTCAACAAACTTAACAGAAAATAGCTTGGACTCATACGACTCAAAAAGAACAAATTACATCAAGTTCCAAAACTTGCTAACAAACGATTTTGTGGATACATCAGACTCTCTAGTGGCTGCGTTTCTACATAACAAGCATTTGCTTAAAATTATAGATTCAGATCCTACAACTCAAACGGTATTTAAATAAAATTTAACATAGTTTATGATTTTATTTCAGATTTGGGACCCGTTCTGCGGAACCGGATTGGTAATTTGCGAGCTTATATCACTCATATTATCACTACCAAATTACACACTTGAAAATACAAATACAATAACTTCATTGGCAAAAACGTTTTTCACCCAAAACGAAACACAAATAAAGTCATTATTTGACAAGTATATTAATAATTTGGGTCAGAAAACAAAGACTTTCAATATCGTGGGATCTGACACAAGTTTAGTGAAATTAACAGAAGCCAATTCTAAAATTTCTAAATTCATTTCATACTATAAAGATATACTTGATTCAAGTTTGTTTCAAAAGTCTGACTCATCGTAGGTAAACTTGAATCCAAGAATTCCATTTACTCTAAAAATTCCACACTTTATCGATCGTACAGGTACAGATTTACACTCCCATAAAAACTAGTTTAACTATTATAATATATAAAACACCCTAATAATGGATTTCATTAACAATTGCAGTGAATTGCCTGTTACGATTCATAACTGCTCGCCTGAGAAATTATCTCATTACATGACCAACGCCACCATTGTCACCAAGTTTCCATACCTTGATTCAAAAGTACTATCTAATTAGGCATATATTAGAGAAAAAGTTTAAGAAAAAGAATACCAACTTATATAAGCTTAGGATAAAAGGAAGTTTGAAACGATAAAACTCTGTAAGTTATTTGGCCAAGTCATTTCATCAAAATCCGACTGGAAGGGTGTTTTTGTAATTTCTAGGGTATTGAGCTTAACCTGAATTAATTAAATTAGGGTAATTTTTTTGAGTACCACAGTGGCCTCGAGTGGAAGACAATAGTAAAATCAATAAACTCAAATTCTGAAATAAAATTACTTGAGTTAGTTATTTATTCAATTAACATATGATAGTATAAACAGTTTGTATATTATTTTATTCACCGGAGTATTCATGTGTAATAGGTGGACTGGAAGAACCAGAAATTTCAAATCAGTTCAGGACAAAATCGATCAGCTCAATGAAATCGACTTTATATAGCACATTTTTAATAATATTTTTATTATCAAATTCCTACTCTTTCTGTAAGTAATAGATTATTATGGATAAATGAATTTTACACTGGTGTTATAGTTATGTACTATTACTATAATATACATTACTGATCATGTTTGTAGTTTTCAAGACTAAAAATACTCCATTAAAAGTGTAAGATTTTTTATAAAGATTATTAAATATGGTTTAGATTTTCTGGTCCTATTAAGGTGGCAATTATGGGCTCAACTGGTTCAGTTGGGACTCAAGCACTGGAGGTTATCAGGAATTTGAATAATTTAGAAGGCGGATCAGAGCCAAAATTCAAAGTCGTAGCACTAGCAGCAAAAAGCAACCATAAATTGTTATCCCAACAAGTTAACGAGTTCAAGTATTTAATACAAATAGTACATAATGTTAATCAGGCCCCAAGTATGCCATATTTTAAAAAACTATGAAAAGTTGCCTAATTTGTTGAAAAGGAAGTGTGAAATTTTAAGCGATAAATCAGATTTGCTGGATTTATGCAGAAAATTGGATTATGACCTAATTATAATGGCAATTTCAGGGTGCGATGGAATAGAACCAACAATGGCTGCGGCAGAAAGTGGTAAAAAAATAGCACTTTCAAATAAAGAATCGGTAGTTTCTGCCGGAAGCCTCTTAAGCAAAGTAGTTAAGAAGTATAAAACAACAGTGATACCAGTGGATTCAGAGCACAACGCAATTTTTCAGTGTCTCGATGACGGTCAAGTGGATACCACAAGAATAACTTATGTGACTAGCATATCATCGCAGGTCCTGGCTGGGGTCAAGAATCTAATTTTAACGACTAGTGGAGGACCATTTCTGGGTAAAAAATACCCAGAATACAAGAATCTGAAAACTTCAGATAATATATCGCATCCTGTTTGGAAAATGGGATCTAAGATAACTGTCGATTCTTCTACAATGATGAACAAAGCACTTGAGGTTTTAGAAGCACACCATCTTTTTGGAATTCATTTAGATAATATTAAAATCCTAGTTCACAAGGAGTGTCTTGTCCATTCTCTAGTTGAGTTCGTTGATAACTCAGTGTTATGTCAAATGTATTTGCCTGACATGAAACTTCCCATATCGCATTCCCTAAATTGGCCAAACAGGACCAAAAATTCGCTTCTACCACTTGATTTAAGGGGCAAAGCTCTCACGTTCAAGGAGGCTGACTTTGAAAACTTCCCATTTTTATGCCTTGGCTACGAAGTTGGGAGGATGGGTGGCCTTTATCCCGCAGTTTTCAATGCAGCCAATGACGTTGCAAATGATTTATTCAGGTCCAACATGATAGATTACGACCAACTGTACCACATTGTTCGTGAAACTGTGGAGGAATTCAATAATCCTGATCTCAACGATGACAGCTTACAGGTTACTTTTAACTGTAAATTATCCATAATTATATATACTATAAACTTTTAGTTTCAAATTCTGGTTTAGGACATAATGTACGCTGATTCATGGGCAAAGGAAACTGCAAATAAAGTGTATTCTAGGGTCGTCACTTGACATTTTAATAAACCACCGTTATTTTTCACTTTAATAAATTAATATTCATTATATACTAAATTCACATTAGTGAACAATTTTAAAATTCTGTTTAGACTCCAGAGCCAGTGCTATTTGCTCAAGGTTTTCCTTGTCCTCCAGAATTGTTTCTGCTTTAGGCTTCAGGGTTTCACCTGAACTCTGGCATTTGTAGTTGTAGGGCACTCTTTTCAGAAATGAAAGGTCATTTGGGTAGGAGTCCAAATTATCAATAAATCTTGAAAGTGAGCCTAGTTTCTTAGTGTTTGGGACCTTGTACATTGAAATTTCGTGGTTTTTGTACTCCAAGTCATTTAAATCTCGATTTCTCAAATTCCTGTCGAGGTCCACTACAAATTTCCCCCTTGAATTTATCTTTATTCCCTCTATATTCTTATCGTTCATTACGTCATAGCGAACCAAATTAGTCTCAGTACCAAGTGGTTCAGAATACTCCATTCTGAACTGAATATCCTTTGTGTCCAGATCTTCTATTTTATCCATAGTTTTCTGAATATTAGAATAAGAATCATCAACTAGATGATGAGGATCCGATTTAATATCTATTTCAGCCTTGTTAATCTTTTCAAGCTTAGAATTTTCGTCTGGGATTGAGTTATCTTCCAAGTCCTGTACCCACACAAATTCCTCCTCAACTCTTTTCCCTTTACCGTATAGTTTATTGTACAAACTCCTCTGAAATGACGTCATATAAGTAGTTCTTTTTGGTGTTATGTTATAACCCTTGGGTATATTAAAAAGCTAAAATAATTAATTAACTTAAAACACTAACCTTTTCCTTCAATAATTCAAGTTTCTTTCTCTCTTGATCTCTTTTAGCTCTACGCAACTCTCTTAAACAGGCAGTATCATCACCTCTTGGTATCTAAAGAAATAATTAATAGTTGAATACCAATAATTAAAAAGTGTGTTATACATATTTTAAAGTGGACTAACATTTGTTTCAATATTGAAATCTTTAAAATATTTTTTTAAGGAATTCAGGACTGAATTAACTGAAAAAAGTTCCCTAAATGCGAACTCTGGAACTATCAAATCATTGCCGTTCAAATGAATTTTACAAATAGAGTACATTCCTATCATTACTGCTCCCAAATCAGAAAGGTCCGGAACTCCCCTTTCAACCTATTGAATCCATAATATACTGTATATATAAAGTGCAGTATATATATTCATTGGATAGTGTATATTTCAAAAACAAGTTGCTCATACCTGTTGGTATCTTCTACATCTTCCTCTTTTTACACATCCTCTACAAACCTGGAGTTCAGGTATGCCGAAAAAATTCCTCAATTTTTTGGAAGATTTCATGATATTGCTAGGCATAGATTCTATCGGGGGAAGAATCCTAAAATTAAAATTTAGGAAGGCAATTTTTAAAATACATCTTTTTACTGGGACAAATCACAGGACATTCCATGGAAGATAGGTTTAGCAAGTTCTTCTTATCGTTTATTGATAAGGTTTGAATGAATTTGGTCAATGATTTTGATCTGGTTGCATTGAGAATTGATTTTTTCAAATCAACTCGGTTGAAGGATTTGGATGCATCTAGTCCGCAACATTCTTTGGCGAAACTAACCAAATTATCCATAAATTTAAGGCATTCTTCATTGTAAACTGAGCCTGAAGTGAGAAGCGAAGTTTTAACATGTTTCATAACAATATAATACAAAGTATGAAATAAGAAAATTAACATGTGTTGTGTAGAAAATTCCAGGTTCTACACAATTTACACACTTTTAATTAATTGAATTAAAATTTAAAAATAAATTTGTTATTCATGTTTAATAATAATTAATATAATTATTCTTTGTTGTATATTATTTTACATTATTCTTTATAATTTTGTTGATTCGTGTTAAAAAAACAACATGAATTCACATATTCTTTTTAGTCTACTCTTGTATCATGATAATTATTAATGCCAATAAAAATAGGCGTAGAAATAAAGCCAATCAGAGGTATAACTCGCCTCAGCGTTAGCACCTTGTCAGTCGCTAACAAGTACTTATGGTTCGGCTTAAATGACGGGAATATAATGAAAATTTCCCACGAAGATGAGTATAACAATACAGAATCTCCTAGAATTGGTGGAATCGCTTCCGAATATACACTGCTGAGGACGAAAAGTCCAGGTATTTGTTGACTTGGTTAATAACATTCCTCATGTTTAGGGTCTGAGGTACGTAATTTATACGTAGACGCAAAGTCATTTCACTGTCTGGTGTGTTTAACATCAGGAGACCACTACTATTCGAACTTTCAAAGCACAGAGTTGTATTTTATGAGGCCTTTACAAAGAGTGTTCATAAGATCTCTGGCGTTCACTGAACTGACTTCTGAGAATTACACGGATTCTTTTCTCATAGGAACCCAGCAGGGTTCCTTAATAGAGGGAAGAATAGATTATTCAAAGCCTCAATATTATTTTAAGTCCCTTCACGTCATTCCTGGCTCTGAACCTGTTCTAAGTACCCAGTTGATCCCAATAGTATACAAGAACAATCGCACATTTCTCGTAGTGGCAGCTACAACAAAACGACTTTATGAATTTTTTAGTGGTTTAAGTCTCCAGGATACCTTTTCAAGATATTCAACCAACACAACAAGTAATTCTATAAACCATATTATACACAACAAAATTTTAGATGAAAGTAATAGTGTTATGAATAATAAAAACGCGATGACAGGGTTAAGATATGAAGTACCGCTAGCGGCACCTTATGGTGAATTATTGGTAGTTGAAAAAGACGACGGAAGTCACACTTTGTTTTGGACAAACGCAACTGGGATTGTGTTTTCCACTGTCCCGAGAAAGGTGAACGAGGACCAAACATCTTGCTTAGAGTTTCCGCCTAACATAATCAGTTATCCAACAGGGTTCAGATATTTGACCTTTTCAAGTTGCACCAAAAAGTTCAAGCACCACGATAACAAGAAAAATTTCCTACACAAACCACCAGAACAAATTCCGAAAAGCGCTATAGCACTCAACAAACACATCCTCCTGCTCTTTGACGAGATTATCATTGTCATTAATACAATAATTAAACAGCAAGTAAGAAACATGCAACAAATAACTAATTTATGTAAATGGAAATAACTATGTCATAGGTATCTTCATTTTCACTACCATACGGTACGTACGGTGATATGAAAAAGT
>NW_001091932.1:0-12928 GCF_000003225.4 Theileria annulata | reverse complement strand
ACCTACTGCACCATTAAGACAACCTTCAAATCTTGGACCAGGTATCTTAGGTCCAGCTCCTGGTCCATTAAGAGATCCTTCAGTTCTACTACAAAATCTAAGTCATAAACATATTAGACCATCAACACCTCATAGTGAAAAATCTGAACAACAAACTAAAGAACCTCCTACTGAAGTGCCTACTAAAACTACTAAAGAAGCTACTACTCAAACTCAACCTACTAAAGAACCTCAACAAACTACCCAGCATACACAACAAACTAGTGAACCATCTGGGTTGGAGCCTGAAACTATTCCAGTAGAAATTGGATCAGATGAAGATGAAGAACCTCCAGAACCTCCAAAGGAACCTACTGAACCTAGTGGACCTGGAGATGGTGATCAACCACCAGATAAACCTGAAGAAGATGAAGATGAAGATGGAGATGAAGGAGAACCTGAAGAACCTGAAGATGAAGAACCACCTAAAGATGTTAAAAGGTGTAATATAATAACTCTTATGAAGATGAATGAGGAAGGTGACTTAGTTCCAATGACTGAAGGTGATTATGAAATTGTACGTGACAATGAAGATGCTGTCAAATATACATTCACTTCTACACTTGAAGAACTACATTGTGACGGTGAGATTGTATATAAGCATATATCAAGAAATAGAAGAACTTCATCACTCATTTATAACAGAGTACGACATCATTTTCTGTTAAAAAATGATCTAGGGATGTATGTATGTAACTACAGAAAAGGTGTCTGGAGTGTTTTTAATCACAAATTTTTGAACACGATTTATATATTCACAAAAGATTCTGAAGGAAATGATATGTTTCTTAATAGTGAACATTATACCAATGATATTGGTGATAAAGGTTCTTTTAAATATATATTTAAGGATGGTGTAAAGTGTACTAAAATCATGTATAGAAACCAATTAGTTTGGGAAAAAACGGATTATACTGATAATTATCCCATATATTTTTATATTAACCTCAAATATCACTTTTATATATTATTTAGTGATCATATTTACAAATATTCAAAAAGAGGTACTGAATATCATCACTTTTCGGGTAATCTTAGAAGACAAAAAAAATAATTAAGTTAAGAAATTACACTTAACCATACTTAAGTATTTTCAAGACTTAGGACTCTAAAGATAACGTTAACATTTTAATATCATATTACAAAATAAATATATGTTAATAGTTTACATAGTTAGCTTACTTAAATGGCTTTATTGAGTTGAAACAGATTCATAATAGCTTGGTGTTAAGAAATCATTAATTCTAAGATGATATTAATCCAAATATTCAGACTTATAAACAAATTCATGGTTAATAAGAATACTGAGTTTATATAAGACAAAGCCGAATTCCAAATTAAGAAATGAAACTAATATAAATCTATACAAATTCTAAATCATAATATCTGAATATACATAAATACATATACTAGTGTATATTGACTAGTGTATAACTAAATTGGTAATAAATTCCAATTCATTCAAGTGATTTTGGACATCAGCTATGAATTTTGTTAGGCACTAGTGAATTATGATTATTAGAATCTAAAGGTTGTGAATAACACTAGTATTAGAAGTGTCAGAGTCGCAGTTTGTAATCTTTTGCAAACATTTAGGTACCAAATTAGTTATTCTAAAATTAAAACTTATGTTATTTTCTTGGACTGAAATTTTTATTTACTCTAGGTGCTACTGATGAGAAGTTACTTGGTCCTAGATATTGTAGATAGTATTCTAGGCATTAAAGGCATATTATAGGGTGCTAAGACAACGTGGTAGTATAGTTTTATGGCTACAATAGGCAATGTTAATATCTATAGAGTTAATTAATAGTTACTAATTGTTACGGTGAGAATTGCTGAGCTAGTAATTGGCTATTGACAGTTTTATTGAGTATTTTTAGTTAATCTTTTGATATAAATAATAATATAATTAGTAAATTATTATCCTAGTATTATCAGTAGTAAATTAGTAGTTTTAAGACCATAAATATCTTATTATTTAAACACATATATTATTATTAGTTATAGTATGTATTTTAGGTAAATTATTAATTAGTTATGTATAGAAAGGGACTGGTAAGATATAATTATTATTCTCATCATTTTGATCAACTAATTTTCAATCAAATTCTTATTAATTTTGATATTTTAGCATATTTTATTCCCCAGCCCAATATGTCTTAACAAAGAATGAGATTTTTCTTGAATTGGTAGCCTGAATGAAAAAATGGATTATATCGCTAAATTTACTATATTATATTATATTTTTCCATCAGTGGAATTTTGTAGAATCTCAGCCTGTAAAAGGTGCTTCTACAACACCTGATTCTGATGAGTCATCAGATACATCTTCAGTCAGTCATGTTACTCTTGACGTCAACTCTAGTCAGAGTAGCACTGAGTTTGACTACTTAAGAAATGGTGAACTTAGGACATTCACTCCTAAAGCTGGTCATGTATTCAGTAAGGTAATGATGGATAATGCTGAACTATGGTCTGCCAAACCGAATGATAACGCACTTAAGGCAGTACTCATGGGTTCAGGTAATAAGCCGAAACACCTTGCCTTACTCCTTCAGAGTCTTACTTTTGTACTACTATATAATTCTGATATGGATAAGGGTTGGGATGACCTTACTGCTGATAAACAGGATGTCACTAAGCTTAAATTCCTTGGTGACAATGATGCTGAGCTCTCCAAGACTGATTACAAGGTTGATTTACTAGATCTATCATTCACCTTCGCATTCAACACAGGAGTCGTCTGTAAGAAGGTCACATACAGTGATACTCCACTTTGGTCACATAGCGATGATTCTAAGTTTGCATCATTAAAGTCACTTGCTTTAGATCTTGCCAAAGATAAATTCTTTGTCAAGAACCAGTCTGATGAGTCTAAGGAACTTACCAAAGCTAAGGTCTCTGTTGACCTCAATGCTACTCAGTCTACTGATGAGTTCGTATACAGTGACGAAAGTGGTGTTGTCACATTCACACCTAAGTCTTGCCGTGTATTCAACAAGGTTATGGATGCCGACAGAGTTGTTTGTCAATCCAGTGATGATGTCTATGGTACCTTGGTTAGGACAAAGACTGTTGATAATGTTAGATTCCTGGTTGTCCTACTTGATAACCATATGTTCAAACTGTTCCATCTGGTGAATAATGAATGGCATGATCTTACCAAAGATAGGTTGGATGTTACTAAACTTAAATTCTTTGGAGAGAATGATGCAGAACTCAAGTCTTCAGACTTAGAGGTTTCATTAGTTGATCTATCATATACCTTCTCTTTCAAATCTAATGTCAAATGTAGAATGGTCAAGCTAGTAGATGGTCGCGATGTTTGGAAACACTGTGATGACTCTGCATTTGGTGAATTAAAGTCACTTCATCTAGATCTTCCATCCAACAAGTTATTTGTCAAGAATTCTTCTGATCAGACTAAGGAACTTACTGTCAAGGTTGCCCTTGATGTTAATGCTACTGAGTCTACCAGTGAGTTTGACTACTCCATGGATAATGGTCTTGTTACATTCACACCTAGGCCTGACCATGTATTCTCTAAGGTATCTCAGGGTACCAGAGTTGTCTGGGAATCCAGTGGTTGTGTCTATGGTTCATTGGTCATGTCAAAGACTAAGGCTGTTAAATTCCTAGCCGTTCTAATGACTAATAGTTCTTTCTTACTTTTCCATCTAGATGATAATGAGTGGAAAGATGTCACCTCTATGAGACATGATGTTAAGAAACTTAAATTCCTTGGTGACAGTGATGTTGTTCTAACATCGTCAGATTTCGAGGTTATGTTGGTCAACCTCTCATATACCTACATGTTCAAAGATGCTTCCAAGTGTAAGAAGGTCATGCTAGGAGATCTTGAGCTTTGGAAGCATGATGAAGATTCTAAGTTTCCATCACTAAAGTCACTTTCACTAGATCTTCCTTCTAATAAATTCAGTGTCATGAATTCCTCTGATGAGTCAAAGGAAGTTACTGTCAAGGCCGCTCTTGACGTAGAGAAGACTGAGAGTACCGAACAGTTCCATCACTCCAAGGATGCTGAATATAGTACATTCACACCTAGGACCGGCTATGTGTTCACCAAAGTATCACATGGAACTAGCCTTGTTTGGGAATCCAAGGATAATGTTTTTGGTACCTTGGTAAGAACTAAGACCACTCATGATGGTAAATTACTTGCTGTCCTACTTACCAATCATAGTTTTAAATTCTTCAATGAGGAGTCTGGTCAATGGAAAGATCTCACTGATTCCAGACGTGATGTTTCTAAACTCAAGTTCCTTGGTGAGAATGATGCTGAACTAACAACTTCTGACTACAAGGTTATGTTAGTCGACTTATTATTTACCTACTCATTCAATCCTGGTGTAGACTGCAGAAAGGTCAAGTATGGTGATGAATTTCTTTGGAAGAATACTGATGATAAAAATTTTCAGTCCATGAAGTCACTTTCACTGGACCTTCCTAATGACAAGTTCTTTGTCAAGAATTCTTCAAATCAGACTAAGCAGGTAGGTGTCAAGGTCGCCCTTGATGTCACGAAGAGTCAATCTACCAGTGAGTTCTCTCATAGTGAACAGAATGGAGTCGTTACATTCACACCTACACCTGGCCATATGTTCTACAAGGTAACTCATGGTACCGATCCTGTCTGGGAATCCTTAGATGTCTGCAGTATCTTGGTAAGAACTAAGGCTGTGGACAGTGTTAAATTCCTAGCTGTCTTAATGACCAATAATATGTTCAAACTCTTCAAACTTGAGGCTGGCAAGTTTAATGATGTAACATCTAAGAGACATGATGTTAAGATGCTTAGATTCCTTGGAGAGAATGATGTTGACCTCATGTTGTCTGACTTCTCAGTAACTGTTGTTGACCTATCATATAAGTTCACATTCAAAGATGGAGTCAAATGTCTAGCAGTTAAGTACTCCAATCGTGTTGTTTGGAGACATTCTGACGATTCCGCATTTGGTGAATTAAAGTCACTTCAACTCGATCTTCCAACGAACAGGTTCCTTGTCAAGAATTCCTCAGGTGAGTCAAAGGAACTCAACATCAATGTTGGTCTTGACCTACAGACTAGTCACAGCACTGCTCAGTTCAACTTCAATGAAGACAGTGGTGTCTTTACATTCAGTCCTAAGCCTGGTTATGTGTTCTACAAGGTATCTGACGGCCCCAAGGATGTTTGGGAATCCAAAGATGATTTCTCCAGTACCTTGGCTATGTCCAAGTCTGTAGAGAGTGTTAAATTCCTAGGTCTACTACTTGAAAATAATTTGTTCAAAGTATTCCATCTAGTGTCTGGTGAGTGGAAGGATCTAACTGCTTCCAGACGTGATGTCACTAAACTTAAGTTCCTCGGTGACAACGATAGTGAACTTGCCTCATCTCTGTATGATGTTACCTTACATGATTTATCATATACCTTCTCATTCAAGTCTGGTGTCAAGTGTAGAAAGGTAACATACAGTGATGTTCCAATGTGGACACACTCTGACGATCCTAAGTTCTCATCATTGAAGTCACTTCATCTAGATCTTGCTAAGGACCAGTTCTTTGTCAAGAATTCTTCAGATGAGAAAAAGCAACTTACTGTCAAGCTAGCTCTAGATGTAAATGCTACTCAGTCCACTAGTGAGTTCTCTCACTCTGATAAGGATGGTGTGGTTACATTCACTCCTAAGCCTGATCATTTGTTCACAAAGGTATCTGATGATACCACACACGTTTGGGGATCCAGAGATAATGTATTTGCTACTATGGCTATGACAAAGTTTATGGATAACGAGAGATATCTAGCTCTCCTACTTACTGACAATAAATTCGAGTTATACCATCATGATGGTAATAATTGGAAGAATCTAACTGCTAAGAGACATGATGTGACCAAGCTTAAATTGTATGCAGATAACAATGTTGAGCTCAAGGCAACAGACTTTACATTAACATTATCCAACCTATCATTTACCTACACATTCAAGGCTGGTGTCAGCTGTAAAAAGGTCAGACATTCCAATGATTTTGTTTGGACATACAATGATGATAAAAGCTTTCAATCCTTAAAGTCATTTTCACTCAATCTTCCTTCTAACAGATTCTTTGTCACAAGTCCCTCAGATGATACAAAGGAAGTTGCCATAAAGGCTAATGTTGACGTTAACAAGTCTGAAAATACTGATGAATGCGTCCGAACACACGATCCTGGAGTTGCTACATTCACTCCCAATCCTGGCTATGTGTTCAGTAAGATATCTCAAGGCACCACTACTGTTTGGAATTCTAGGGATAATGTCTATGCTACTTTGCTCATGACTAAGACTGTAGGGACTCAGAAATACCTTGCCGTCCTAATGGATAATAATACTTTCAAATTTTTCAATGAGGTTTCGAATAAGTTTACCGACACAACCTCTTCCAAACGCGATGTTTCTAAACTCAAATTCCTTGCTGATTCTGATTCTGAGCTCACTGCATCCGACTACTCAGTTTCATTACATGATCTGTCATTTACCTACTCATTCAATGATGGTGTCAAATTTCACACCGTGAAGTACGATGATCGTGTTCTTTGGACACACAGTGATGATCCTGAGTATTCTGAGATAAAGTCACTTTCTCTAGATCTTCCAAACAACAAGTTCCTTGTCAAGAATTTCTTAGATCAGACAAAGGAAGTACTTATCAACGTCACTCTTGATGTTCAGAAGACCAGGACCAACACACCTGAGCTCGAATACACTGCCACTGCCGACTCCGTTACATATACTCCTAAGGATGGCTATGTTCTAACAGGTGTTGTTGATGGAACAAAGGATGTTTGGGAATCCTCTTATGGTCTATTTAGTAAGTTAGTCAGGACTAAGACGGTCAGCGGCGTTAAATACCTGGTTGTCCTATTGACCGATAATATGTTCAAGCTATTTAATTTTGATTCTGGTGATTGGCACGATGTAACTTCTGAGATACATGATCTCAAGAAGCTCATGTTCCTTGGAGATAATGATACTGAACTCAAGTCCACTGACTATGATGTTACCTTAGTTGATCTCTTCTATACCTTTACACTCAAGGCTGGTGTCAAGTGTCTAAAGGTTGTGCATGATGGTCGTGATGTTTGGAAACATGATGACGATACCAACTTTTCTACGATGAAGTCACTTTCACTCGATCTTCCTAAGAACCAATTTAGTGTTATGAATTCCTCTAATAATAAAAAGGAACTCACTCTCAAGGTTGCTCTTGATGTAAATGCTACTCAGTCCACTAATGAGTTCGAATATACTGATGAGAGTGGAGTAGTCACATTCACTCCTAAGGATGACCATGTGTTCTCTAAGGTATCTGAAGGTACCAAGGCTGTGTTCCAGTCCAAAGATGCATATGGTTCATTGGTCATGGTTAAGACTGTAGATGATGTTAGATACCTAGCTGTTCTAATGACTAATAGGTTGTTCACACTGTTCCATCTAGACGGTGTTGAGTGGAAAGATGTCACTTCTTCTAGACATGATGTCAAGAAACTTAAGTTCCTCAATGATGCTGGTGCTGAACTTGCCAAGACTGACTATGATGTTTCCTTGGTAGATTTATCATATAGATATACATTCAAAGCTAATGTTAAATGTAAGAAGGTTACTCATGATGGTCGTGAAGTTTGGAAACACACTGATGATCCTAAGTTTTCTGAATTAACTACATTTTCACTGGATCTTCCTAAAAATAAATTCTTTGCCAACTCCTCTGAACAGTCTAGGGAACTTACTGTAAAGGTTTCCCTTGACCTAGACAACACTCAGTCTACTGATGAGTATGACTACTCTAGTGAAAATTTTCATACATTCAGGGGAAAGGGAGGTCATGTTTTCAGTAAGGTAGTGAAGGGTTCCAAAGATGTCTTCCAATCCAAAGATAGTGTTCATGCTGTTTTGGTAAGAGCTACTGATGACAAGAAGTTCCTTGTTGTCCTATTGACTAATAATATGTTTAAAGTGTTTCAACTAGATGATAATGACTGGAAGGATGTAACCACCGATATGCATGATCTATCCAAACTTAAGTTCCTCGGAGATGCTGATTCTGAACTCACCAAATCTGACTACTCAGTTTCCTTATCTGGCCTATCCTATGAATTCTTGTTTAAGTCTGGTGTCAACTGTAGAAAGGTTATGTTAGGAGATGATCGTCTTGTTTGGTCACATAGTGACGATAGTAGGTTTGAGTCCATGAAGTCACTTTCTCTAGATCTTTTTAAAAATAAATTCTTTGTTAAAAACTCCTTAGATCAGTCAAAGCAACTTGGTGTCAAGGTAACCCTTGATGCTCATAAGACTGATTCTACAGATTATTATACCTTCAATGATCAAAGTGGTGTCTTCACATTCAAACCTAATGATGATTATGTGTTCAACAAGGTATCTTATAATACTAAGCTTGTTTGGGAATCCTCTGGTGGTCTATGTAGTAAGTTGGTTAGAACTAATAATGACGGCAATCTCCTTGTTGTCCTACTTGCCAATAATATGTTCAAACTATTCAGAAATGACGAAGGTGACTGGGAGGACCTAACTTCTAAGAGACATGATGTTTCTTTGCTTAGGTTCCACGGTGACAATGATGCTCCTCTAAGATCATCTGACTTCAAGGTTACCTTAGTCGACTACTTCTATAGATTCACATTCAACACTGGAGTCAAATGTCTAAAGGTCACATTTGATAATATGCCTTTATGGAGACATACTGATGATCCTTCATTTGCAGAATTAAAGTCACTTCATCTTGATCTTCCCACTAACAAGTTATTTGTTAAGAACACCTCTGATCAGTCTAAGGAACTTGTCAAACCTAACACAGTCACTCTGGACCTTGAGAAGACTCAGAGTACTAGTGAGTTTGACTACACCAATAAGGATGGACTAGTTACATTCACTGCTAAGCCTAGCCATCTATTCTCTAAGCTTGTTGAAGGCCCCAAGGCTGTTTGGGACTCCCGTTACGATGTCTTTGGTACTATGGTTATGACTAAGGATAATGAGGGTGTCAGATACCTTGCTCTCCTATTGGATAATCATATGTTCAAAGTATTCAAGGATGATGCCAGCGAGTGGAAGGATGTAACCCTTAATAGACCAGATGTCAAGAGACTCAAGTTCCTTGGAGAAAGTGATGTTGTTCTAACCTCGTCAGACTATACAGTTTCCTTATCTAACTTCTCATTTACCTACCACTTCAATTCTGGAGTCAAATGTAAGAAGGTCTTGTTTGGAGATGCTGAGGTTTGGAAAGACACTGAAGATCCTAAGTTCTCATCATTGAAGTCATTTTCACTAGGTCTTTGTTCTAAGAGATTCTACGTCAAGAACCTTGATAATCAATGTAAGAGACTACCATTCGAACCACCTTCAGCTAAGGAAACATCAGCTCCAGCTCCATCACCTACCAACTTATATCCCTATTAATATAATCAGGCTAACCAAATAAATCCATATATATTTGATCCTCAATTTGGATCTATTACCAAATGTAGTCCTCAAAATATTTGTGATTACTAACATACTTAAGACTGAGTAAATAACTACGATTGCACTAACTATTTTAATTCACTTTCACAATCGTTAATATTTTGTCTCTCAAATTCTTAATCCTTTGGATGACTCTAAGTACTCTATTAGAGGTAGTCCTTTAGTTCTAGCTACATACCATAGTTATTAGTTCTAGTACCTAGGTATTTTCTCGACTGGTACTATATTACTTCATTAGTTATGTGTACTACTACTATGTAGTACTTTAGTTACTCTTACTGTTATAGGTACTGGCATATTCAACTAGTTACAACAGTGCTCTGGGTCCAATATTCACTGTACTTTGACATAGAGTTAGTATAATAGAATAGTATATTAGTAGTATATTAGTAGCTATATAGGTTTTGGTAGTATATTAGTCTAGGTACCTTAACTGTATATATAGAGTAGTATATTACTCATTGTTAGAACTCAGCTATTGGTACTTTGGCCAACAAGTCTCAAGTCTGGTACTGGATACCTTTGAACCATCAGTGATACCTTAGAGTATCCTTGGTTGGTTGACCACTGGACTTACCTGTGTGTGTGCAATGATATACTTCTGTGCAAACTGGTGCATCACCTAGAGGTAGCCCTTATATTATCTTAGAGGTATGTTACTTGTACCTAATGTTTCATCTAGTGTGTTTGACTTGTGTGTACTGATGTCCTTTGTCTATCCTTGGCTGACCTAGGTACTAAGAGTCCTACTGAGTAGTCCTTTGGGTCACCTATGTAACCTATGAGTCCACCCTAGTACCTGAGAGTCGCACCTAATTGCACTATTAGAGACACCCCTAAGTCTGTGTTACCCTTTGGCTGACCTAGGTGTGTAGTCCTCTAGACTGAGGTCCCTAGTAGTAGTCCTCAGTCCAACCTTGAGTCACCCCTAGAGTATACCTAGGCTATCTCTTTGTCCAACCTTGAGTCCAACCTTGAGTCCCCTCTGGCATCCCTTGTCCAACCCTTAGTCCGACCTTTGTCCAACCCTTAGTCCGACCTTTGTCCAACCCTTGAGAGGTGTCCCTTTGACCAACCTTGAGTCCTCCAGTGAGTATCCTTGAGTCCAACCTTAGGTATTCCTTAGCTATCCCTTTGTCCAACCCTGAGTCAACCTTGGTCCAACCCTGAGGCATAGCTATGCTAGAGGTGACCTGTGTACCTTTGAGGTACCGGAGGTACCTTTGAACCAACCTTGAGTCACAGCTCTGAGTATCCTGAGGTGTACCTTAGGTGTCCCTAGCTTCTCCTATGAGTGTGTGTTATTAACCCCACATAAAGTGTTCATTGCCCGACAAGTGTGTATGATGCTAACCCCACATTTGATGAAGATTCCACCCCATAATAAAGGATTCCACCCCATAATTCAGGATTCCACCCAACAATTTTAAGATTCTACCCCACTTGATGTTGATTTAACCCTAACTTTGAGGGTTTTGAATTTGCCTAGTCCACTAGACTGAGGTACTCTAGCTATGCTAGAGGTGTCCTGTGTACCTTTGAGGTACCGGAGGTACCTTTGAACTATCCCTGGGTCCAACCTTGAGTCTCCTATGCTATTCCTTGGCTATCTGTTATTAACCCCACAGGAACTGATCATTGCCCGACAAGTGTGTATGATGCCACCCCCACATTTGGTGAAGATTCCACCCCATAATCTGAGATTCCACCCAACATTTATAAGATTCCACCCAACAATTTCAGGATTCTACCCCACTTGATGTTGATTTAACCCTAACTTTGAGGGTTTTGAATTTGCCTAGTCCACTAGACCTCTGGCTAGAGGTGACCTGTGTATCTTTGAGGTACCGGAGGTACCTTTGACCAACCTTGAGTCCAACCTTGAGTCACCCTAGGTAATCCAGTGACTATGTGTGATCGACCCCACAAAAACTGTACATAGCCCGACAAGTGTGTATGATGCCAACCCCATATTCGATGAAGATTCCACCCCATAATTAAGGATTCCACCCAACATTTACAGGATTCTACCCCATAATATTAAGATTCCACCCCACTTGATGTTGATTTAACCCTAACTTTGAGGGTTTTGATTTTTGCCCCACAATTCAATTTAGGTATTAGGGTTTAGGTTTTAGGTTTTAGGGTTTAGGGTTTAGGGTTTAGGGTTTAGGGTTTAGGTTTTAGGGTTTAGGTTTTAGGGTTTAGGGTTTAGGTTTTAGGTTTTAGGTTTTAGGGTTTAGGTTTAGGTTTTAGGTTTTAGGTTTTAGGGTTTAGGGTTTAGGGTTTAGGGTTTAGGGTTTAGGTTTTAGGGTTTAGGTTTTAGGGTTTAGGGTTTAGGGTTTTTAGGGTTTAGGTTTTAGGGTTTAGGGTTTAGGTTTTAGGTTTTAGGTTTTAGGGTTTAGGGTTTAGGTTTTAGGTTTTAGGTTTTAGGTTTTAGGGTTTAGGGTTTAGGGTTTAGGGTTTAGGTTTTAGGGTTTAGGGGTTTAGGGTTTAGGTTTTAGGGTTTAGGGTTTAGGGTTTAGGTTTAGGGTTTAGGTTTTAGGGTTTAGGGTTTAGGGTTTAGGGTTTAGGGTTTAGGGTTTAGGGTTTAGGGTTTAGGGTTTAGGGTTTAGGGTTTAGGGTTTGGGTTTAGGGTTTAGGGTTTAGGGTTTAGGGTTTAGGTTTTAGGGTTTAGGGTTTAGGGTTTAGGTTTTAGGGTTTAGGGTTTAGGGTTTAGGGTTTTAGGTTTTAGGGTTTTAGGTTTAGGGTTTAGGTTTTAGGGTTTAGGTTTTAGGGTTTAGGGTTTAGGGTTTAGGTTTTAGGTTTTAGGTTTAGGGGTTTAGGGTTTAGGTTTTAGGGTTTAGGGTTTAGGGTTTAGGGTTTAGGGTTTAGGGTTTAGGGTTTAGGGTTTCGGGTTTAGTTTTAGGGTTTAGGGTTTAGGGTTTAGGGTTTAGGTTTTAGGGTTTAGGGTTCAGGTTTAGGGTTTAGGTTTTAGGTTTTAGGTTTTAGGGTTTAGGTTTAGGTCTTAGGGTTTAGGGGTTTAGGGTTTAGGCGTTTAGGGTTTAGGTTTTAGGGTTTAGGGTTTAGGTTTTAGGGTTTAGGGTTTAGGGTTTAGGGTTTTAGGGTTTAGGTTTAGGTTTTAGGTTTTAGGTTTTAGGTTTTAGGGTTCCCGCTCCCGGTTTTAGGTTTTAGGGTTTAGGTTTTAGGGTTTAGGCTTTAGGGTTTAGGTTTTAGGGTTTAGGGTTTAGGTTTCACGGTTTAGGGTTTAGGGTTTAGGTTTTAGGTTTTAGGGTTTACGTTTTAGGGTTTAGGTTTTAGGGTTTCGGTTCTAGGGTTTCGGGTTTAGGGGTTTTAGGGTTTAGGGTTTAGGGTTTAGG
>NW_001091931.1:0-11011 GCF_000003225.4 Theileria annulata | reverse complement strand
TAGCTCTTATGGACCGGAGCTGGACTAAGATACTGTCTCCAGATTTGAAGGTTGTCTTAATGGTGCAGTAGGTCTAGGATAAGGTCCTGAATACTGAATGGGAGGTCGATAATGTTGAGTAGGTTGATATTGAGTAACTTGACTGGGTTGACTAGGTTGAGGATGTTGTACAGCTTGAGGTTGAGTAGGTTGATAACTTGGATGTGGATGTTGTACAGCTTGAGGTTTAGGGGGTCCTTGACTAGGTTGTGGTCCATATCCTGGATAATATTGTGGATACGCAGGTCCTGGCTGTGGTTGTTGTGTAGGTGGTCCAGTATAATATGGTGGTTGAGGCTGTGGATGAGGTGGAGGTTGTGTTGGAGTCTGTTGATATCCTGGATGTGGTTGTTGACGAGTTTGTGGTGGTAGAGGCGTTGGTATTGGTTGATTAGGATATTGTATAGTAGTAGGTAGAGGATGTTGTACAGGTTGAGGTATAGGTGGTGGTTGATATCCTAGCTGTGGTTGAATAGGTTGATGAGGTGGAGGATATTGAGGTCCAGGATAATATTCTGGATACTGCTGTGCAGGATAAGGTTGTTGTGGTAGATAAGGTTGATATGGAGAATATCCTGGTTCATAACCGGGTGGTTGCTGAGGCTGATGTGGTAGAGGTGGTTGTGGTAGTGGATACTGTTGTACAGGTACGGATACAGGTGGAGGTGGAGGTAATTGATAAGGTTGATATCCTGGTTGAGGTGGTTGATAACCTGAATGATAATATCCCTGAGGAGCTGTAGGTTGGTATCCTTGAGGTGGATCATAACCTGTATAACCTGAATACTGTGGCTGTGGATACTGTTGATATGGTTCAGGATAATATTGCTGAGGTTGATAACCTGGATACTGTGGTTGAGTTGGTTGAGGACCATAATGTCCATACTGATGTGTAGGTGGTTCTGGTCCATATCCAGAATAATAGTGTTGATAAGGTGGTTGTGATATAGGTTGAATTGGTTGATACGGTTCAGGTTGATAAGGTTGAGGTGGTAGATAATACTGAGGTTGACTTGGTTGTTCTTGTTTAGCTTGGGGTGGTATATATTCCAGATGAGTAATTGGAACTAGATTTATTCCTCCATCTTTTCTAGGTCTAGATCCTAATAAATAATGTTTTTCATCCTGAGTAGTGGGTGGTTCAGGATGAGGTTGTTGTGGTTGTGGGTATGGTTCTGTTCTTGGATCCTTAACAGGTTCATGACAAGATTGTTCAGTAGTTTCAGTTACCTGATTATCATCTTCGTCACAGCTGGATGTAGGCTCTGTGTGTAGATTATCTGGTTTATCTGTAGGTTTATCAGAACATCCAGAGTATCCTATTAATAGGAAAATTAATACGTGAATTATTAAGCGGTAACTTTTCATTATATTAATTATGTATATTCAGTGGGGGATCTGAAAATATATCAATATCATATAATTATAATATAATTATAAATGTAACTGATGTTTAATCATCTTTAGTATTAATAAACAAATGTATACAAAATAGTTTAGTAAAAAATTAAACGTAAATTTAATATATTGAATTAAGATCGGTTTTAAGATTTGAGAAATTATAACAGAATCAGTTTTAAATTTATACCAACTGTTTATTTGGAACAATGTAAATATTAGATTGAAATATTAGATTATAATATTAGATTATAATATTAGATTATTTAGTCATATTCTTGATGAGAATTCACTTATCTAGGTATCCCTTTGTTTTATTACTTCTAATATGTTTTAAATAAAACATTCCATTTATTCTTTCATAAAAACAAACATATCCTTTGAAATAAATCATAAATGATATTTTAAGACTATAACATATTGTCATTGGATAACCTCTCTTAATCCTTTTATCCCAAACTAGTTCATTATAATATTCAATTCTGGTACATTTTAATGAATCAACATTATATTTAAATGATCCAGTTGAAGTTATATCAATATTGCAGTGTTCTGGAGTCAGTTCAATGTAATTCCCTTGATCATCTTGTGTGAATATTTTTATATAGTCTGGAATTTTTTTAGTTTTTACTAACCACTTGTCATCTAAGTATCTGATGAAAAGAAAATCCTTTCTTAATTGAATAATGAACCTTCCCATAAATTTACTGTATTTTAATGATAAAGCATATTCCATTCCAATATCATGAGTATAAACTATCTCACCGTCACAATATATTATTTCTAGATTAGTTTTGAATGAATATTTAATCGTAGCCTTTACCTCGTAATCTATGTCAAAATCATGATTATCCATTTCGACAAAATTTCCCATTTCATCTTTCTTAATAAAAGTAATTTGTTTACATATTTTAGTGTGTTCAGATTTTTTCCTAATAGTATCAGCTTGTTCATAATATCCTGGTTTATGATATATTGGTTTCATATGTTCTGGTTCCAGTTCTGGTTCTGGTTTCAGTTCCAGTTCAGGTTCAGTTATTTTACCATGACGTGGAGTTGGTCTATTATGTTTATAACTATGATGTGGGTGTTTTGGTTCATTAGGCTTAGTCGTTTCAGTAGTTTGATCTTCAGTTAGTAATGATTCTAGTTGACTAACAACTGGTTCATAGTCTTTTTCAAATATACCTTGAACTCCAGATTCATCAGTTTCAACTCTAGTTTCTGTTACCTCAAAATTATCTTCTTCAGGAGATTCAGATTCAGATTCTGGTAATGGCTCCAGTTGAGTATCCTAAGGCTCTGGTTCTGGTATATATGATTGTGTAGGTTGTATATGTGGCATTGGTTCTGTTTGTTGATATTGATATGGTTCAGGATAATATTGTTGAGGTTGATATCCTGGATACTGTGGTTGATATTGAGGCATATACTGTCGATACTGAGGTGTAGATTGTATTGGTTGATATCCTGGTCCATACTGTTGATAAGGTCCAGGATATTGTAGTTCAGTATCCTTAGGCTCAGGCTGTGGTTCTGGATGAGCTGGTATATATTCCAGATGAGTAATTGGAACTAATCTGTATTTTCCATCTTTACCAGGCTGAGGTTCTATTAAATAATATTTTCCATCCTGTGTAGTAGGCTGATCTTGGATAAAATCTATGATATCATATATGTTACTAGAGGCATTTTCATCTGCGTTATCAGTTGGTTTAGCATTTGGTTTATCAGAGCAGTGTGTGTAAGAAATTAATATAATTATTAATCCATATGTGTATATTACACATCTTTGCATTGAGTAATTAGTATAGGCTTGATCCATGGGGGATCTAAAATTTATCATTAATATAGTGATATATTTATTAATGTGAAATAATGTAATGTTAAAATTATTAAATTTAATATTAAAATTTAGAATATCAAATTTGATATGTTTAATTAAATCATTACACAGTTACACTAATGACAATAATTAAGGTCATCTAATTAGTTTATCATTAAATGTCAATTATTTAGGTCAGCAGATATGGTTATTATTAAATGTCAGAAGTTTAGGCCATTAAAATGAATTTTAAAGACGTATTTTTGGTTATTAAAATAAATAGACGATTCTAAGTTTTATGTGCTAATTACTTATCATTAGGGAATGTTTTAATTTTATATTCTCCTTCGAAATTTTGAATTTCCATAGTAAATTTTTCAAAATAAATTCTCAAATATTTTGGACCGAAATAGCTCATTTTAAGGACAATAGGACCATTTTCTTCTCTTTGCCATACGATTTCGTCATTAATTTGAATCATGTCACATGTTAGTCCTTGATTGAAAACATATTTAAATGAACCAAATGCTGTAAAATGAAAATTATATTTGTTGTGAGTTAGTTTACAATAAAGACCTTCTGGAGTTTTTGTAAATAGTCTTAACTCCTTAGGTCTATAAATAACCTTTTCAGTCCATCGTCCATCTTTCAAACTACACGATACAATTCTGTTATTAAAATTGACCATGAATTTACCTTCCTTTCTATTGTAAATTAGTGTCCTAGGATATGACGTTCCTGGTCTATGAGACCATACTCTTTTACCATTGCAAAGTATCTCAACACAACGACATCCAAATTTAAACTTGACTAGATAAAAGTTAAAGGATATTATTTTGTAACAGCTCGTAGTCATTGGAACCAATTCATCATCATTGTTTAGGCCTATAAACATTATTGCTGGTAATTCATAAGGTTTTCGACTTCCTGTTTGAACACCAGCTGACCAATCTACCTTTTTATACTCAATTGCTGGAGGACTCTGATGTTCCTCATCAACTATATTTTCAACTCCTCTTACAATTACCTCAAAATTATCTTCTTCTTCAGGAGATTCTGATTCAGATTCTAGTTCCTCAGGCACAGGTTCAGTATCCTCAGGCTGTGCTTCTGGATGAGCTGGTATATATTCCAGATGAGTAATTGGAACTAATCTATATTTTCCATCTTTACCAGGCTGAGGTTCTATTAAATAATATTTTCCATCCTGTGGAGTAGGCTTATAATGAGTAGCTGGAGATTCATCTGGACGTTGATGCTCTGGAGGAGTATGATCATCAGTAGGCTGTTCTATGTATCCATGACTAGTAATCTGTCCAAGTCCATGTTGCAAAAGATTATCAGAAACTACAGTATCACCAGGTGCTTGATGATCTTCAATTAGACTTTCCAATTCTCTTACAACTGTGTCAAAGTTGTTATCATCAGAGTCATCTGTAGAGTCATCAGATACTAGGGATGGCTGTTTATCGGAAGACTTGACAGATCCAATTAAGATGATTATTAAAAGTATGTAAGTGTATCTAACGTATTTATTCATTATTTGATTAATAGAGATTTGATCCATGGGGGATCTGGAAATTAAGATTTCCGGATTTCACCGGATTAATAGATAATATTTATTTAATGCTCATTATATTATTGTTAATATAAATATCCAAGATTAGATATCAGTTTGTTATTATTAAATATCAGAGATTAAAGTGTAAACTTTAAGTACAAATAAAATTAAAATTATTTTATTATAAAAATACTATTAGTATTACCAATAGTACAGCAGTCAATAGTCATGTTTAATAGATATACATTAGGGATAGTAAAACAAATATTACTAGATTCACACATGTGTATAATAGTAGTCATAAATATAATATAGTACGGTATATAGGAGTATTAGGTATTATAGTAGTAGTAGGTATTCTATATACTTAAGAGTATTAGGTAAAGTAGGTATATTAGAGCTATTAAGGGGTATTAGTGTTACCAGTGATGTGTAATAGAGTTGTATAGGTGGTTGAAAGGATGTGTAGGGAATGGTATTTAATTGAGTATATAAGATATTAAAGTTTAGGGTTTGTAATAATTAAAATCAATTTGTATTTTAATGATTAAGATATTAGAAATTAAAGAATAATTGATAAATCTATGAGAAAAATTATTTTAGTAATTGATTTAGGATATTTAAGATGAATAAAATCAATTAAAAATATAAAAATATTGAACTAAAAAATAAATCACTAAAGTAATTAAATATTATGATAAACAAAATACAAGAGGATGTAATAATGGTTAATGTTAAAATATTGAATATTAAAATCTATTATTATAAATTGTTAATATATGTGGTTAAGTAATATGGATTGTGAATGTATGTGTAAAATGTGTAGATTTGTAGACATCAGAAAATTAAAAGCTTAAAATTAAAGGATAGTTGAAAATAAATTTATAAATACATAAATCAAATATAATACAAAGGTTTAAGATAAATTCTTTATTTACCATAATACAAACACATAAGGATTCCATGGGGAAAGAATCTAAGGATGATATGTTGGGGAAAATCATTAACATATGAGCAGTGTGTAACTAAATTCGACTATTAATATTAATACCTATTTTCATGGATTAGGTATTAATATGTTATTGATTGTAAAATACTCTTGATAACATCTCAATATTATATTCACATGAATATACATTTTACTAATAGTTTTATCATTAAAAGGCATATATTATTATATATGAAATATATATTTAATATTTAGACTTACTCTACTACATTATAATTCTTTGACATGGCGCAGGAAATGACAGAGTAAGCAATGATATTCAATTATTCATTTTAAAAAATAATTATCTATTAAAATATCAATAAATTATAATAACAGGTATGTAATGTTCAAAATTATCCGATGTCTGGTTTTAGGATCCAGTCAGGAAATTCATATTTAAAGTGTTCTAACTTATCAGAAACTTCAGATATGTACCAACCAGAATTGAGTTTATAGACTGCAGTCTTGTTCTTGAAATCAAACTCAAATGTGAGAGTTTTTGTATCAAAAACAATTCTTCTAGGATATGGACCACCAGATTGTCGCTTGGAAACAGTTTGGCCACGATACATAACCTCTGAACATCTGGCCGTACCAAAATCATACAAGTATATTCCATCACCATGATCATATACTGTGTAACCAGCAGAACTAGCAGAAGATTCCTCAGAACCAGTAGTGGATTCCTTAGAACCACCAGATTCAGTTACAATAGTGATATCTTTGGGATACATAGATGGATCTAGTTTAAAGGAATAACAATGAGACAAATCTTTCCTAAGAATCCATATATTACCATCATAAACATATGTATAATAATATGGATCAAAGTTCAAATATAATCTTGGAATAAAGGTAGATGAGTCATAGTCATAAGAGTCATTAGAGTCATAAGAGTTATAAGAGTCATAAGAGTTATAAGAGTCATTAAAGTCATGAGAGTCATTAAAGTCAGTGGATTCATAAGATTCAGTAGAGTTAGTAAAGTCATAGGATCTAAAGTATATAGATACAGGATATGGTTCACAGGATTGTTTCCAAACATCATCATTATATAGTAATTGAACACACATAGAATCTTTAAGAATATATAACAATGAATTGGGATTTGGATACATAAGATCATATGAATCAATAGTGAGTTCAGAATCAGGACCAAGAAGTTTAAGTTTGGAATGGAAACTAACAGGATTCAATGGGATCAGGAACAGGATCAGGGAATTGGAGAGGGATCAGGAGATTCAGGAAGATGATGCACTTGAAGGATCAGGGGTAGATTGTTCGGAGGTGTCAGTCTCTGCAGGCTGCTTGGATTCTGTAGCTTCTGCAGGTTGGGCAGTCTGGGCGGGATCTGTAGATTCTTCAGACTCTTCAGGTGTGGCAGGTTCTTCAGCTTCAGTTGATTCTTAAGATTCTGCGGGTTGTTGTTCAGATCTTTCAGCTTCAGTGGATTGTTGATCTGTAGCTTGCTGTGTAGGCACTGTAGGCCGTTGTTACTTGAGTATCCTTAGCCTGAGTCGGATCAGTTTGTTTTTTGGCATTTTCATTAGGTTTTTGAGTAGGCACTGCAGGCCTGGAAGCCTAAAGCTTCTTTTCTAATTTCATAAATCGCCCAAATTGGTTCCTAACATAGAAACGGTTTGAAATGATACCGAAATAAAATGTAGTTATATCTGAAAAATCCGTATACCCAGTGTGCATCCATACAACCTGATCACCATACGTAACCTTGAGACACTTGGATATAGTTCTGAAGTTAAAGCTATAAAAGAAGTCAACAAAGGAAACTGTCAAGTCAACATTCCTCAATACACGATCATTATGACTTAGGAACCTCAATTTGGTGGCATCGAGTCTGGTGTTGGTTATGTCTTCCCAACTAGTATCCCCTTCTGGCTTACGGAACAACCTGAAAGAATTGTTATAAAGTATAATGGCCAAAAATCTTTCATTATTACTGAATAGCTTGGTCATAACCAATCTACCATAAAGATCCTTGTATTCCCAAATACCCTTACTGCCTTGAGTAACCTTACTGAATCCATGCCAAGACTTAACACTGTAGGTAACGACTCCATTCTTGTCACTGTAGTCGTACTGACTAGTACTCTCAGTCTCCTCAATATCAAGGGCAAAGGGTTTGGCCACGGGAGTAACAACTGGTTGAGCTTCAGGTTCAGGAGCTTTAAGTGAAATGACAGGTTTAGTCTCTGGAATAGTGACTGGAATAGGCACAGTGACAGGTGGTTTAGGAGCCTCTGGTGGAGTTTCAGGTTCCTCCTTGGGCTTAGTCTCTGGAGCTGTCTCTTCTGGTTTGGTAACTGGAGCTGGTGGAGTAACGGGAGTAGGCTCAGCCTCCTCTTCAGGAGCCTCTGGAGCCTTCTTTTCTATCTTCTTGACTTCATCAGACTTATTCTTAACAAAGAAACTATTAGAGGCAAGTCCAAGTGAAAATGACTTTATATCTGCAAAATTAGAATCATCGGTATGTTTCCAAATCTCGTCATCTCCTAACTTCACCTTCTTACACATAACTCCATCATTGAATATGTAAGTAAATGATAGATCAACAATGCTTACTGTATAACCAGTCTTGGTGATCTCAGCATCATTCTCATCGAGGAACTTAAGTTTAGTTACATCATGTCTATCAGAAGTTATATCCTTCCACTCATTATCATCCAGATGGAATAATGTGAACATATTATTATCCAGTAGAACAACAAGGTATTTAACATTCTTGGAAACCTTAGTCCTAACCAAAGTACCACAGATATTATCCTTGGATTCCCAGATATCCGTGGTACCTTCAACAAGCTTGGAGAATAGATGGCTAGGCTTAGCGGTGAATGTAACTACTCCATTCTGATCAGTATAGTCGAACTCACTGGTACTTTGAGTCCCATTGATGTCAACCGTTACCTTGGTAGGTTTGGCAGGTTTGGTAACAGACACTTTAGTTATCACACCTGCAGTTTCAGGAGTTGGTTTGATTTCTAGTTTCTTTGATTCATTTTCACTATTAAGGACATAAAAATTGTTAGATATAAGACCAAGTCGGAATTTCTTGATTTCTGAAAACTTAGGATCGTCACTATGTTTCCAAACTTCTTCTTCTCCTAATTTCACCTTTCTACAGCTCACTCCATCATTAAATATGTAGGTATATGACAGGTCGACGATAGTGACATTGTAGTCTGATGACGTAAGCACAAGATCATTCTCTCCGATGAACTTAAGTTTGGTAACATCATGACTATCTTTGGTAATATCTTGCCAATCATCATCGGACTCTTTGAAGATTTTGAACATATTATTATCCAGCAATATTGCTAAATATTTAACACCATTGATAGTCATAGTCCTGACCAACTTACCACAGACATTATTAATAGATTCCCAGACATCCTTTGTACCCTTAGATATCTTAACAAACAAACAGCCAGGCTTCACCTTGTATGTAATAACTCCATTCTGATCGGTATACGAGAATTGATTCGTACTTTGAGTGTTCTCTATATCCAGGCTAACAAGTGTTCTCTTAGCTTTGGTAAGTTGCTTTGTCTGATCTTTAAGATTTGTGACACTGAACTGGTCTTTAGGAAGATCTAGATATAGACCCTTCAGGTATCCAAACTCAGGATCATCAGTATGATTCCACAGTATAGAATTATTGTATGTGATCTTTACACATTTGACACCTTCTTTAAACTCATAGCCATATCTAGACTCGAATATTATTGCATCATAATCAGTCTCAGTGAGCTCATGATAGTTGGATGTACCTTCTTCAAGAGAGTACATCTTGATACCAGAGAAATCACTCTTTTCATGAGTGATGTCTTCCCAGCATTCACCTTTACCACACTTCCTAAGAAGTACGAAGTTACGACTCTGCAGCAGAATGGACATAAATTTCTCACCCTTACCAGAACCCATCAATACTGCCTTGAGTCCGTGATCGTCTGGTTGGGCATTCCAGATCACCACCTCATCTATTGAACCACAACAGGTACGACCACAACACGTTGAAACACAACCATTCGATTTGTATGATTTTACTATCTTCCTGATTGTCAAATTGGGCTTAGGATTGAAATGGCCATAGTGTCTTGTGGATCTATACTCAAATAGGTCATTATCCTTATTACTCTCAATATCGAGAACAATGCTGGTTTTTGAAACCCACTTCTTGTTCACCTCGTGGAAGTGCTTAACCTGATTATTGTTAAGGAATATGTTAATGTTCTTAACATTTGTTTCTACACCATAGACCGTGACCTTGGTTGAACATTCCTCATCGTTTTTGGCTCTCCAAAAAGTAGTAAATAAAGTTTTTGTTCCTTTGAGGAAAATAAGGTTGAATTGATATCCAGGCTTTGCAGTGAAAGTCCTCGTCTCACCATGATGGACAAAGTCAAACTCAATGGTACTAGAGGTCCTACCGACATCAAGGGCAATTTTGTGAGAGTACTTCTTCCATACTTTATCCTTAAAACCCTCTCCAAAATGCAAGATTTCACCATTCAACAGGTATATGCTCACGTTTTTGGTACTGCTACACACACCTACACCATCAGCAAAAACCTTGCTTGCATAGTTTTGGGGATCCTTGGTTTCCCAGATAACAGCCTCTGAATCACCGGATCTTGACCCACAGCAATTGGTGCTGCTCGTCTTAATCACCTGATAGAACATTGCGTTACCCTTGGAAGTATAGATCTTAATGTTTCTGTTATGATCAACAGTAAAATCAAAGTCGTCAGTACTTGCTTTACTGCTGACGTCGAGGGTGACAGGATTTACCTTCCTCACCTCTTCACATAACCAGCACCTATCATCATCATTCATGACATTAAACTTATTAGATTTTAAATCAAGGAAGACTCCTTTCAGGCAACCAAAGTCACCTTCCTCCCTCAGGTCCCAAATCGTCTTACCCTTATGGGTAACCTTTACACAGCCAACGCCTTCATAGAACAAATAACCATAAAATTCGTTAAACAAGGTTATGGAGTAGTGACCTTTGTGTAGCTCCACGGTGTTATCATCAGCCATAGCGTACATCTTGAGATCAGTAATTTTGTTCTTTGTGGAGGTTATATTCTGCCAAGGCTCATCCTTACCACCCTTGAATAGGAGATTAAGTTCACCACTCATCATAAGTACACCAAGGTGTTTTGGTTCTTTCTTAGAG
>NW_001091930.1:0-15378 GCF_000003225.4 Theileria annulata | reverse complement strand
CAAATAAAGTGGAATATAAAACTATTTATGATCTCAACAACGATCAGCATGAATGTGAAAACGGCACCAAGTACGTACAATACCCATACATTAATCTTAATCTGAGTCGAAATTAATACAATTCCATAAATAAAATTTGACAAGAAGTTGACAACATATATCAGTGATTGTAAAAACATTGAAATGTAGAATGGATCCATGATTTCAAACGTGAACATGTTAGGAGTAATATCTTTGTTTTGGAAACGCCTGGCAGGACAATACAAAGGATTTTTTGAACAATCAGAATCAGGGGAACAACTATGTAGAACATTGTTACAAACATTCAAGAAGTTTGATCCATTAATATTATTATAGAAGTTGCGCCTATGAGATAAGCCATGTTGAAACACAGTAATTGCAATGGAATATTCCCATATAAGCCTTAATCGAAGAAGATAATAAGTGAAGTTCTCGATCAATAATCCATCTATAATTTGTAATCCTATTATAGCAAATAAAAACAAAAATATCTTAGCTAGAGTAAACGACTTAGTGTTTAATGTATCAAGTAGATGCTTGATAAGTAATGCAATGCTCATACTAAGTACATTAGTAACCACAATGCCAAGTAAACCAAATAATGTTCGTTTCCAAAATGTCAAGAACAATGCACGAAGGAGAACAGATCTAGGTGGTTTGGTATTTGGGTGTCCATATTGGCTAGTTTCATATGATTCCAGACTTAGTAGACCATCGCTAAGGTTCTTTGAAAAAATTGGTTGCCAATGTAGAATTTGGTCAGCAACAGGAAGTGGATGTAACTTATATGGCTCTACATATTGTTTGGAAAGAAGAAATGCCCATTTAGTTAACCAGTGAAAGAAAAGGAATTTCAAAACACTGGTGGAATCATAATACCTAAATTTTAAATAAAGAGACTTGTTTTTAAAATAGGTCTTGGAGTATGATTTACTTTCCCAGTAATGATGAGTTGAATCATTATCAATGGAGTAACATTTCGATCCAGTGAGCCCTTTATGAAAGTTGCCATATCGTGACATTCAAAGAGGATATAGAGATAATAGAATTAAACTGTTATGACCTTATATTTAGAATTATAAAACTGGTCTCTAAATGGTAATTAAGATTGAATTCTTAAACGTCTGATAATCGATGGAATGTCAAATTAAGGGTTTATGACAATTATTGGTAATGAGAAATACGATAAGTAAATATTAGTCTCATTCAAATAACAAGGTTTAGGAGTATTCTGAGATAATTGAAATCATTTTAACTCAGTAATTTTAAAATGTTAGTCCAATGTTGATAATAGGAAACTAAAGTTAGAACCCAGAAAAGTGGTAATGGTGTAGTCTTCCGCAAATATAACGTATTTATTAGTGAACTTTATGAAATTATAAAGAACACAAATCGTTATTATATGCTACAAAGTAAAGTGTCATCAGAGACCAGAATTAATTGTCAAATATAAGAATTTCTCATCAAATAGCCCCAAAGTATCAACCCCAATAATTATAGAGTGTAATAACAAGTTGACAAACAAAATAAAATATAATTTATACCAACAATCGAAGCCATAAATAATATTCTATATCTCCATGTTATTTTATTAATTTATGTCCCATTTATAAATTATTTTCCTAATCCATACTTCCCATACAACATGTGTAAAAAATCGATATCAAATAAATACCTAAACTGGTACCTTAATAATAGTCCCATCACCAGTCATAATTTAAACTATCTTAAAACCTTTAATCTAGCTATACATTTATCAATTATATCATACCATTATCATGGTTCTACCTAATCTAGGTAGAAATATATATACTAAATATATATTCAATTAATACAGTTATCATTAATGTTGATAAAAACCAACTCCTAATGACAATTTCGATAATTCTTAAATACCAATAATAGTTCATTGGTATTAAAAAATAACCCTTCGACATATAATCTCTGTCTAAAGGTAAATCATTAATTAAGTGAAAACATAAATGTATGTTTTTATACATTATTTGGAGAGATATAATAACGAAATTGATTGTGCTGTTATTAATTCATTGAACAAACACTGCCATTATTAAAGGAAAATAAAATTAAAAAAATAATTTTCGATGCTTATTATGATTAGTGACCATTACTGGGATTATGATCTATGGAAATATGTTAAATGCATGAATTTAACAAGAGTAGGATATTATGATTCAGAGGCTGAAGTTATTGGAGATCATGTAATTAATAATATTAAATGGTATTCATATAATGTTTTAAATATTAGTCCTGAGGATATGTCAAATTTCCTTATAGTTGAATATTTTTATAATGAAGAAATAGAAAAAATATACGCATACTCAAACACATTGTATGAATATCATGCTACCAGACATTGATATGATTATTTTTATGACTGGAAAATAGCAAAAAAACGAGTAGAAATAGTTAATAAAGAAATATTGGCTGAAAAGCGTTTAAGAGACCTGAAAAGATATTATAAATTAACAATAAACGTTAACGTATTTGATTTTGTATAATATAAAATATAACATGAATATTTGTTAAGTAATAAAGATTAAAATAATTTTTAATATAAATCACATAAAACAGTACACATTTAAAGATAAATAGAGATATGTAGTTATATCAATAATTATACTCAATCATAAATTATAAAGTATGATTCAAAGATAATTAACCATAAGTATTAAATAATATTCCCCATGAAAAGGATTCTTATGATGGAATACATTTTATAATATGATTAATTTACAAATATGCACTTTCCATATTTTATTTAATATAGATATTTAAATCATAAAATAATAAATTCCTACACATCTTAAATTCACTTTTTCGTAATCGAACTACACACTAAAATTTTATATTAATCCTTAATTTTTCATTCTAACCAACCATAGAATTTATGATTATATAGTAATTAATACGATAGAATTTATTGATTCTACTGCCCTGTAGGTTAAGACATCTGAAGCTGATAGAATAACTCTTATCTCAGTAATTATGAATACTAATATCATCTGATTTATATCATTTATATTGCCTAACATAATGCAACAATCTCAATGTTATACGCGAAAAACACAGGATATTCGACGAAACTATAGTAAATCCATATCAAATGTATTTACTATGTAATGAATATAATGGGATTTCAATCAAAGTCAAATTTTCTCAGATTTTGCACACATACGTAGTATGAAATTGATATATCAATACTCTAACTAAATCTAATCTGGTTTAACCCAGTATAACTGGTACTTGTTGGATCTATTAATTAAAATTAAACATGTGTAATACAGGAAATTTTTCATTCTAAAGAACTAACTAAATGAGGGATGTTGACAATGATAGAGCGTGAACAGTTTTTAATTAAATTGCAAATGTAAAATACTTAAAATCTAGTTAATAACTCTATTATCTATATAATTATTTAATCAAACTAGTGAAGGAACCTCCCCATGAACGAGCTAAAAATGGCCTATTGAAGCATAATATGGAACCGTGAAATTGAATAAAAAATGCTGAGAATTAAGAATGTGGATACGATTAATAATGGCCAAGTATGAGGCCATGGGAATGGGTAACCATAACATATTTCCTAGTTTTGAAGTTTGTGACTTCAAAACCAGAAATTAGCAATTTGGAACTCCATCCTTCTAGACTTAAAATTGTAACTCTTGATGAAGATGGAGTTCCCAGTTATGACAATACTAAGTTTACAGTAACAACTGATGGGATTTTGTACACATTTAGGCTTAATAGTGGAGTCAGCTGTACGGAAATAAAGTATGATGAGAGTACGTTGTGGAAAATGGAGGAAAATGATCATAAACATCCGAAATCAGTATTGTTCAGCATTTATAACAACACGATTACCCTAGAAATGAGCAATAATTCAAATTTAGTCTATAATTATGATCCAGTTCACAAAATATTCTATAGCGAGAGTGATCGATACGTTCCGTCCCTTAACTTTACGTCAAATCTGCCAGATAAAAAACAAAAAGAAACCAGAGCAGATGAAGTTTTTACGACGCCGACCCAGAGATTGAGCTCACCCCGAGCATATTGTCAAGAATCGAGCGGTTCTGACCTTGAAAACGCGACTCCAATTGTGATAGATATAACAAACATAGGAAGCGCGTACGAGTTTGACTACTTTAAAAGTGGTAAAAATTCTATTTTTTCAGCCAAACAAGGATTCTCATTTAAACTAGTAAAAAAGTCAAAAGATATCATATGGCAGTCGTCCAAAATGGGAGACTGTGCAAACAAAGTAAACGTCTTAGATACAGGAAAGAATTTAGTTGTTACAGTGTACTTATCCTACGAAAAAACGAGACAGTTTTATAAATATTGTAACCAGTGGGTTGAAAAGGGCCTGATAGTTATCGATATTAATAAAACAGAGAGCACGGGGAGTTTCCACTACTCTAAGTATAAAAATTATAATACGTACATTGCTAAGCATAATTTTTTCATCTCGTCAGTGAAGCAAGGAGGGTCATTTTTATCCCAAGATATTAGCATTTTCCATGCCAAAGACGAATCAGAATATCTCGATCGCGTAATGGTAAGCTCATGCGGTAAGATGACATTGTACTTTGCAAACGGCAACGTGAAGCACATGTACAAAAAAGGTTACAATCAGTGGTACGAAAGAAGGCCGGAAGTGAAACTTGACATCAATACTAAGAAAAGTGAATACGAGTTTGGGTATTCAGAGGATAACTACGTCGGTACGTACACTCCCCGACACAATTTCGATTTTAAAGAAGTAACGGACGGTAAAAACGTTGTATTCAGAACTACTGTCAATGAATATATAGAAAAGGTAGTCACCGACTGTCTCGGAACCCTTTCGAGAACTAAAAATCTTAGTATTTACTTTTCTAATGGAGATGTCAAATTCTTCCACAGGTCTGGTGACGAGTGGACCAGAAGGCCATCAGAAATTACGCTTAATATTAAGAAAAAAGAAGGAACGTTCGAGTACGATTGTTTTAACAAAAACAATATTTACGTTTTCGTGCCCAAACACAATTTCATCTTTAGAAGGATAGTACAAGGTGAAGGTAACCTTGTCGATATATGGGTCTCAACCGATCATGATTTCTGTAATAAGGTCGTACTAAGTTATGTTGAGAACGGTAAAAACCTGAGTATCCATTTAATTGATGGTAATTACAAGAGTTTCTACAAGGACAGTAGTGACAATTTGTGGGTGGAGTCCTCCAAAGTCGATTCCGTAATCCGTGAAAGAGTAGTGACCCTTGATATCGTTAACACTGAGAGTACCAATGAATATCATTTCTATTTTGATGGTAGAACAAATGCCGGTGTGTTCATGTCAAGAGAGGGATACCTTTTCAATAGAGTTAAGCAGAGCTCCACATTTTCAAACACAGTGATCTTGTGGGAAACCAACAATAGTTCAATTTTTTCAAACAGAGTTGTAGTTTTTGACGTTTACCAACAAGAGGTGGTTTTAGATATATATCTTGTCAATGGAAATAAGCTCCACTTTGATATAAAGTCTGATATAAACTTTTTCGGTAAAAAATCGTGGCTAGAGAGAAAGTCATATTTGCCTTTATCAGAACACCCCCAAAGTGTAACCGTTTTATTAATGGATCCAACAAATCCCAATAACATTGTTACAAATGATATAACTAAATATGTCGTCAGTGTGAATAAGTTAAATGACGTTAGACCTAATTTTCCTGATAAAGTATCCTACGATTATAGATTCAAAGATGATGCCAAATGTGTAGAGTTTAAAGTAGATAATAAAACGGTGTGGAAATACGACCCTGATACTCATGAATCATTCCCTATATCTGTATACGTTCACAAATTTATGAAACTAGCATTTGTCGAGTTCAATCTTCATTCTCTAGATATATATATGTATGTTGATGGTGAGTGGAAACTGGGTTATAATAATAAGATGAAAGGAATTAAGATCGATATCCAAGCCATGAAGAGTACCAATGAATATTATTTCTACATTGATGAGGAAACCAGCACAGGAATTTATGTTCCACTGAAGGGTTACTTCTTCAGGAAAATTATGCAAAGTGGTTCCTGGTATTCTCCAACAATAAAAATTTGGGAAACCTTTCACTACTATAAATATTCCAACGCCATTGTAGTTTACAATGTCGATAAACTCCGATCCACCATTGTTATTCATCATATTACCGGAGAGAAAAGTTATTTGTCTGTAGAAATGAATTACGATTTAATATCCGTGTTCGAAACAAAAACTTATAACTTACATGCACTCCAGTACCCTGAAAATATAAGTGTTTTGACAGAAAATAATGAAATGGACTACCTTGTTTACATGACCATATTGTATAAAACCGGTAACCCGAAGAGAGAAATCTATGAATATTTATTCAAAGGAGCTAAATGCCTTGAATTTAAAATTGATGATAAGTTGGTGTGGAAGTACTATAGCTCAGAGGACAGATTTCCCAAGTCAATTTATTATCATAAAGATGTGGAAATAGTTCTCGTAGAATTTAACAATCACTCCTTCAATATGTATAAGTATAGTGAAAACAGGTGGAAGATGAAATCTATGGTCTCTACATTTAGTGATAGAATTATAATTTCCACATTGGATGCCACTGGTAACATTGTTGAAAACGACACTAGCAAGTATAACGTGGATAAAAGTGACAAACACATTACTAGATTCATTTTCAGCGATGATGCTAGGTGTGTTGGATTGAATTATAGAAACCACACAATATGGCAATATGAAGGAGGAGACTATCCTAAAGTGTTTTATGTTCACAATTGTTTTACATCATTGATTATTGAATTTTCAAATGATTATTTCTTTTTCTACAGGTATTGTTTGTCAGAGAAAAGGTTGAAGTTTGAATTATTAAGGAATATAAGACAGGTCAACTATGAAAAAATTAGACTTATAACTGAGGGTAGTGATTACCAAGTTAAAAGGTATGATTTCGCCTATGAATTTCAGTTTAAGGAAGGTTGTCGTTGTTTAGAATTTTTATATGACGAAAAAACTCTGTGGAAATACGGTGCCGAAACTCCATTACTAATATATTTTATGTCCAACTTTGACGTTCTGGTCGCGTCTAGAAATGAAACTAGATATGTATTGAATTCTAAAATAAGATGGAAAATGCCAACTCCTTCAGAATTAGACATCAAACAACCATATAGTAATAAAAATTTTGACTATTTCTATGAGGGTGATGTAGGTACATATATGTCCAAACCTAATCATTCATCCAATATTGTTAAGTATGGTTCTGATATTCTCTGGGAAGCCAGCGACCCTACCTTGTTCGTTAACAAGGTAGTTGTTAATGGAGTCCAAACAAGTGTTAAGAATATTGACATATTCCTCAACAATAATGAGGTCGAACACTTCCACAAAGCGAAGGGGAAGTGGGTCTCGGAAACTAGCATTGTTCTTGATATTGATATTAATAGGGATAATGACCTATTTGAGTATAGATCCACCAGAAACTTCGGTCATTTCAATCCTAAACCAAATTTGACAATCGAGAAGATTGTAAAGAAAGACTTGGATATTTGGACTGCTGAACCCGAGGATCACGGACTCAAGGCAGTACTCATGGGTTCTGGTTGGAATGAGAAACATCTATCGATTCTGCTACAAAGTGGTAACTTCGTACTTCTAAGGAAGTCTGGTAAAGGTGAGCCATGGGAAGATATCACTAATGAAAAGAGTGATTTCTCTGGTATCAAGATGTACTCACTGGAAGAAGGTACATCCAACTATCATCTCCTGACTGAGAATGATTATGATCCAATAATATTCGAGTCTAGATATGGCTATGAGTTTAAAGATTCTGTCAAGTGTGTTAAGATCACATACAATGATACTCTACTGTGGTCACACACTGATGATCCTGAGTTTGGATACCTCAAGGGTCTATATCTGGATCTTCCTAAAGACCAGTTCAGTGTCACAAATCTTAAAGATCAGACAAAGCATCTTACCAAAGTTAAGATCGTCCTGGACATCCAGAAGACTCAGTCTACTTCTGAGTTTGACTACAGTTATAGGAATGGAGTCGTTACTTATACTACCAAGGCTGATTATGTATTCAGTAAGGTAATAATGAAAGATCTGGATATCTGGACTGCCAAACCAGATGATCATGGACTCAAGGTAGTATTGATGGGTTCCGGTAAGGATGAAGAAATACATTTAGCCGTACTACTACAGAGTGGTAATTTCGTACTTCTTAGGAAGTGTGGTAAGGGTGAGAATTGGACCGATATAACATCTGATAGACATGATGTTTCCAGACTTAAGTTCATTGGTGAGAATAAGGTTCTAACCTCGTCTGATTACACAGTTTCCTTCGTTGATTTCTCATATGAATTCACGTTTAAAGATTCTGTCAAGTGTACGAAGATCACATACAATAATAATCTACTTTGGTATCACACTGAAGATCCTAAGTTTGGATATCTGAAGGGTCTATATCTAGGTCTTGTATCAAACCGTTTCTTCGTTAAGAATCAGTCTGATGAAGTCAAGAAGATAGAAGAGAATGCTGGGGCTGAAACTGCAACAACAGCTGCAACAACACTAGTGTCTATTATTAAACCAGCTGAACCTTCAGTCACTACTGTTGCCCTTGATATCAGTAAGGCTCAGAGTACAAATATTTTCGATTATTCTACTATGGATGATTTTGGTACATATAAACCAAAAGATGGTTATGCAATAAATGTTGTAAAATATGGTTCTGATATTCTCTGGGAAGTTAGCGACCCTACCTTGTTCGTTAACAAGGTAGTTGTTAATGGAGTCCGTCTTCTATCTCTAAATGATGTAAAACTATATTTGGCTAATGGGGATGTTAAAAGAATAATTAAAGTGAATCGCAGATGGATAGATAAAGAAACTCCATTAGTTCTAAATATAAGTGCACAAGCAGATATCAATTTTTTCAATTATAACAATAACAGCGATCGAATAACATTTACGCCTAAACATGAACTATTTATTAATAGAGTAATGGCAAATGATCAGATTGTTTGGGAAACTAATAAAACTATTGAATATGCCACTAAGGTTACACTTAATGCTTCTGATTCTCGTCATAAGGTATTAACCATACAGATGGTTAGAGGCGATGAGGTCGTCTTTTATAATTATGGAAGTCACAACAAGTGGGCAAAAGAGGGATATGAAGATGATAATAAATCAGATAATCCAGAACCTTCTGGCACCGATGTTTTTTCTGAACAAAAAATGGTTACAGTAACATATCCTGAAATTCCCAATGTTCAACATTACCAAATAAACCAAATACCATCAAATGATAATTTGCACATTCAAGCAAAAGATAGGTTTGACAACTGGTACAATTACACTTCAACAAACTTAGCATTGAGAACAAACACTCCAAACACAACCCAAGTTGGGTCAGATTAACTTTTCCAAACTATTCTTTTATTATATTATTTAATACACCAATCACAGCAATACCAAAACGATACGTCTAGCAATAATTCTAATATGATTGTAAAATAATGTATACTAGCATCCAAATGGATATTCTAATGTAAATTATTTTTTAATTTGGACCAATCTTTAAATAAAAAGGTCGTAAAGTAATGGAAGTAACATCCTCAGGTATTCAATTTTAATTTTGAGGATAATTATTTATAATTTATGATTTAAAATATTTTTAACCTTAAAATCTACAATAATCTCTTATTTATTAGTATTATTTCCTTATTCAAATCAATAATCCTGATAAATATACTAAATAGAAGTTAATCAATATGGGAAAGTATTAACCAATAATTGTTAAGGGTAAATTTCATAAGTTATTTATCTCTTCTTTTAGTAGAAAATTGGAAAAACTTTATGGCAATCCGCAAAACATAAATATTTATATTTTTTATTCCCCACCCAAGATTCATAACAATTTTAATAACAAATATGATTAACCAATTTTATGAAAAATATTGTTTCTTTTGTCTTATTGTATTTCAATTTATATGTTTAATTAATTTACAAATATGTACTTTCTATGATTGATTTAATAATACTGACTATTCTACACATCTTAAATTCACTTGACACCTTAGGATCATATCAGCTTAAATGTCATTTTTAAAACTAGTAATAAATAATGAACTATAATCTTTTAAAAATTAAAGAACATATATATTTATTTATTAGACTGAAAATTAATAACACAATGCCATTAGGCATTATATATTACTGCATTAGGTTAGTTTGAATATTTATTGACCATCTCCTCTATGATGTTTGATATCGATTCATTTTTGGATACTTCTGAGGCCTTACATGTCTTTATAAGTTTACCATTATGCATTACCCAAACTGATGTACAAGATTTAAGGACTTTGGCATAATGTGCAGTAACAAAACATGTACAATGTTTGAAATATTTGTCCAATAACTCGTAAATGGGTATTCCAATATCTTGAACCTCAGATCCGTCTTCTGAAATGTTATCAGATGGAGGTTCATCAATGATTAACATCCTATAGAGATGTCTGTATAATACTAGTTTGGCAAACCAAAGTGTTCTGAGCTGAGTTACGGATAACATAGTACCTACTGAGCTAAGGTCATCTAATGTCATTGAACTTTCTTCAGAGAAAGGCTCCTTACCCTTGTTAAAGGATTCTGATTGGTCTTTGGTCTTCTTCAATTTTAGGGGTTTGGGCATAATTATAGTATCTAGTTTTCTTCCACCATGAAGGTTATTAACAAACTCAAGGAGACCACAATTATCCAGAGCTTCATTAATTTCATCATCTGTAAATAGTCTCCTTGGATCCAAGAACCTTCTAATAGTCCAACCCTTGAAAACAAATGGAAGCTGAGGAAGTACACCAATAACATGCCTAATGAGACTCTTGGGAATGTCTTGTAAATCTTTGCCATCCAGCAATACTTGACCAGATCTATGCCTTACGGTATTTTGTAGAACAGATAATAGAGTTGTCTTACCAGCTCCAGTTCTTCCAATGATACCAATAATATCTGACCTAGATGGTGATGCATTTATATTATTGAGGATAAGACCTTCCTCATTCATCTCAGATGTGGTATACACACAAAGATGCTTCAAAACTACACCACTATGTTCAGATGGAAGATATTTGCAAATATCAGTAATGTTAATTTTTGGATTGTAAAGCATCCTCTTTATTAAATTGGGTTTAGTCTCTTTGAATTCAAGTGCTCTTCTCTTAAGTAACATCTTTTTATTCACTTGGTCCTCAAGTTTGCTAGAATTAATAACTATATCCTCTTCATTAACATTACGGAACTTATCAAATACATACTTAGTGCCAGGTGGAATAAAGCACTGGAATCTTCGAAGTGAACATATAAAAACTTGTAACCTAGCGAAACAAAAGGAACAATTGTTGAATGATTTAATAACACTGCTACTCAGTGATAGACCTAATCCAAAGTAACCAACATTCATTTTGTAGTTTGTAAACTTATCAAATATGATTAGAGCTGTGAGGAATAGAGCTGTTGTAAGAGAGAATAACCAATTAAACAGAACTGAAGCCCAGCTTCCTAAAGATGTTGCCAAATACCAACATCTTGTTTTGTAATCATTTCTTTCGATAATATCGTTAATCAATTCCCAATCCTTTTTAAAACTTCTGTAAATGGGTGATCCCAGTATAGCATCCTCACAAGATGTGTTAATTTGTGACATAGTTTCTAGTGATCCCAGTTGAATGTTCTTAAATGACTTAATAATCTTAAATGCCACAAATTCAAAGGCCAATACCAATGATACAAAAATAAATGGAATTGATAGGGGAATTGTATAGAATAGTGTTCCAATGGAAATAGCAGTCTGAATGAATGACAAGAAAGTGGTGAAAATCATATCTCCAATATATTGATCAATAAAAATAATATCTGATGAAAAATAAGTTATAATTTGGTTAATCTGTTTCTTGATTTTGATTACTGATGAACTATTCTTAAACACTGAAGAAAGACAATATTCATGAATCTTTTTAGATGCCATTAGAGTTGAAAATGTGAAAAATAATATTGATATTAAGGAACCGCCTACAATAACTGAGACAATGATCAACATTACGTTCAGGGCAGAATCGCTGTGTGATCTAACTTCTGACATGTCAACTGAGACTCCATCTTCATAGTCAGCTGTTTTCTTGAACATATAATCTGTAAGATCAGTTGCGAGGATGAATTTGGAGTTGTCCATAACGCTTGATGCCAGCGAAAAGATTATGAACAAAACAAAGGCAAAACCAGCTGCTTTGAAATATACTAGGTATGGATTAAATTTATCATTGGCATAACATTCTTGGATGATAGATGTTAGTGAACGTCTGTACTTCGATTTCGTTACATAATTCCTCAATAAACTGGTGGTGGAACCCGAATAACATAATTTTAGTAAATCCTTAGTGAAGAAATTTAGCTTGTATGGAACTGATGGTGATGTGATATATTCAAAACCGTTCGGTGTTTTTTTGTCCCTAAAGAAATCAGACAAATAACAATAGAAATAAACGTATTTATTATCAATCTCGTATATGGGAATGTTGTGATATTCAGTTAATTTTGATGGTGAGACACATTTATTAAGCAATGTTATTGATGATGAAAGGATAACAGCTAAATCATCCTTAACAAGCAATCCAGTCTTAGAATTGAATAGGTTATGGAATACAGTTCTAGAAACATATGGATCTAATCCATGGAATTGTGAATCAAGGCACATCAAGAATGAACATTGGCTATTATAATCCTTGTTAACTTTACTAAATATGAGATAGGCATAAATGGCTCTAGCCATCTCCATCCTAACTCTCTGACCACAACTGAGTGAATGAGCATTATCTGAAACCACTCTGAAGTCACCTCTCTCCCAAGATAATATATCAGATTCAAGTTCAAGCCCCTTGATGACTGAGTTATATATATCCTGATCAAATATATGTCCAAATGTAATGTTTGATCTAATGGTTCCTTCTTTTAGCCATATATATTCAGAAGCATAAAATATAGGCATTGATGTATGGAGAGGAACTACAGCCATTGAACCACTGACTAGTGTCATTTCACCCAGTACAGACTTGATAAAGTTAGATTTACCACAACCTTGAGTACCTGTAATTATTGCAATTTCACCCCTCTTAAGCTGGAAATTAACATTCTTCAAATAAACCTCATTATTCTTATTAGCAAAATCCTTCCTGTTGTTGACCCATGAGAAAGAAGCATCCTTATACAAAACTACGACATCCTTGTCAATCTCTTTAGTTACATCTGGAAGTACGGATGACATATTTGTGGAGCCTGTGTGTTTGTTATCACTAATGTAAAAGTTAGGAGAACAATCGATAAGGAATTTTTTAACTCTGTTATATGATACATATGAAGTGGCTAATCTAAATAGTGCATAAGGTAACATGAACATTGAGTTGATAATCCTGAAAAATATGTAAAATGATGACAAGAAACCTCCAACGTCAACATCTTTAATAACTTCTGCATCTCTAACTGATTTTACAAAATAACTCATCAAGACAAAAAACGTCACATTGTTGCATATAACACACAAGGACTTATTGAACGCCGTTAAGAATATTCTAACCAAAATTAACATTAGTTCACTATTCCTAGTCTCAGTAATGGTGTTAATGGCAATATCATCATAAAGTAATTTGTTGATCAGAGGTAACTCAGATATAATTTCAATACATTCTGAAATCCTATAATCCTTTATAAGACAGACAAAGTGAAGCAAGTAAGTATTTATGATCTCAACAACGATCAGCAAGAATGTGAAAAATATTCCAACTAAGAACAGGACCCATACATTAATCTTAATCTGAGTCGAAATTAATACAGCTCCATAAATGAAGTTGGACAAAAAATTGACAATTGGTACTGCGGATTCTAAAAACATTGAGATGTAGAATGAATCATTATACTCAAACGTGAATATGTTAGGAGTAATATCTTTGTTTTGGAAACGCCTGGCAGGACAATACAAAGGATTTTTTGAACAATCAGAATCAGGGGAACAACTATGTAGGACATTGTTACAAACGTTCAAGAAGTTTGATCCATTAATATTATTATTGAAGTTGCGCCTATGAGATAAGCCATGTTGAAACACACCTACTGCTACTGAATATTCCCATATAAGCCTTAGTCTATTTAGATAAAAAGTGAAGTTCTCGATCAATAATCCATCTATAATTTGTAATCCTATTATAGAGAATAGAAACAAAAATATCTTAGCTAGAGTAAACGACTTAGTGTTTAATGTATCAAGTAGATGCTTGACAAGTAATGCAATGCTCATACTAAGTACATTAGTAACCACAATGCCAAGTAAACCAAATAATGTTCGTTTCCAAAATGTCAATAACAATGCACGAAGGAGAACAGATCTAGGTGGTTTGGTATTTGAGTCTCCATATTGGCTAGTTTCATATGATTCCAGACTTAGTAGACCATCGCTAAGGTTCTTTGAAAAAATTGGATACCAATGTAAAATTTGGTCAGCAACAGGAAGTGGATGTAACTTATATGGCTCTACATATTGTTTGGAAAGAAGAAATGCCCATTTAGCTACCCAGTGAAAGAAAAGGAATTTCAAAACACTGGTGGAGTCATAATACCTAAATTTTAAATAAAGAGACTTGTTTTTAAAATAGGTCTTGGAGTATGATTTACTTTCCCAGTAATGATGTTCAGAAACAGGTTTATCATGGTCATCTTGGAATCTCTCATTACATAATTCAGAAATATCTCTACGTCTTCCCATTCAAAGAGGATATAGAGATAATAGAATTAAACTGTTATGACCTTATATTTAGAATTATAAAACTGGTCTCTAAATGGTAATTAAGATTGAATTCTTAAACGTCTGATAATCGATGGAATGTCAAATTAAGGGTTTATGACAATTATTAGTAATGAGAAATACGATAAGTAAATATTAGTCTCATTCAAATAATAGGGTTTAGGAGTATTCTGAGATAATTGAAATCATTTTAACTCAGTAACTTTAAAATGTTAGTCCAATGTTGATAATAGGAAACTAAAGTTAGAACCCAGAAAAGTGGTAATGGTGTAGTCTTCCGCCAATACAACGTATGTATTAGTGAAATTTATGAAACTATAAAGAACACAAATAATTATTATATGCTACAAAGTAAAGTGTCATCAGAGACCAGAATTAATTGTCAAATATAAGAATTTCTCATCAAATAGCCCCAAAGTATCAACCCCAATAATTATAGAGTGTAATAACAAGTTGACAA